>NC_092760.1:19247155-19262155 GCF_047496795.1 Chiloscyllium punctatum
CCACAAAAACCGTTCCCTCCGTGACTACCTGGTGAGGTCCACGCCCCCCTACGACCCACCCTCCCATCCTGGCACTTTCCCCTGCCACCGCAGGAACTGTAAAACCTGTGCCCACACCTCCTCCCTCACCTCTATCCAAGGCCCTAAAGGAGCCTTCCACATCCATCAAAGTTTCACCTGCACATCCACTAATATCATTTATTGTATCCGTTGCTCCCGATGCGGTCTCCTCTACATTGGGGAGACTGGGCGCCTCCTAGCAGAGTGCTTTAGGGAACATCTCCGGGACACCCGCACCAATCAACCAAACCGCCCCGTGGCCCAACATTTCAACTCCCCCTCCCACTCTGCTGAGGACATGGAGGTCCTGGGCCTCCTTCACCGCCGCTCCCTCACCACCAGACGCCTGGAGGAAGAACGCCTCATCTTCCGCCTCGGAACACTTCAACCCCAGGGCATCATTGTGGACTTCAACAGTTTCCTCATTTCCCCTTCCCCCACCTCACCCTAGTTCTAAACTTCCAGCTCAGTAACTGTCCCTATGACTTGTCCGGACTTGTCCTACCTGCCTATCTCCTTTCCACCTATCCACTCCACCCTCTCCTCCCTGACCTATCACCTTCATCCCCTCCCCCACTCACCCATTGTACTCTATGCTACTTTCTCCCCACCCCCACCCTCCTCTAGCTTATCTCTCCACCCTTCAGGCTCACTGCCTTTATTCCTGATGAAGGGCTTTTGCCCGAAACGTCGATTTCGAAGCTCCTTGGATGCTGCCTGAACTGCTGTGCTCTTCCAGCACCACTAATCCAGAACCTGGTTTCCAGCATCTACAGTCATTGGTTTTACCACAGTAAATATTGCTGTCGGCTTAACTGCTCAAAGTGGGGCTTGAACCTAGACATTCAGGTTATGGTTCGGGTAGTTTTCAACGCCTGTTACTAGCTGGTGAAGGTTAACTCATCCAGCCTTGTTCAGTCATCAGTTTACTAGCGTCAGTGCCGGTTGAAGGCTTCTGTCTAGAATGTGCCATGTGCTTTCTTTCCTTACCTTCCACTTTGTGATCTTTAATAGAGACAAACATTGCCTTGGGGGAAGGATCACTCCATAACACACTAACCCCATCTCCAGAGTTCCACACAAACAAAAACAAATCGCTGGAGAAACTCAGCGGCTCTGATGAAGGGTCACCAGACTTAAGTCTGCCTCCATCTCATCGATGCTGCCAGACCTGTTCAGTTTCTCCAGCAGTTTGTTCTTGTTTCAGATCTCCATCACCCCCAGGTCTTTGTTTTATTCTGTGTTTCCAGCATTTCTGAAATTTTACTGAGCTTCCAGCCCCAGAACAAAGCTTCAGAGACTCCTCAGCTCCCCCGCTCCTCCCTGGACAATACTGTGCTGAAAAGATGAATGGTATCAGGAGTTCCGAACGTGCGTTTCCAGACTGCAGTTCTGACCGTGCCTGTGTGATGCTTTGTGCTGAGGTTCTGAGGGATAGAGAATCCAAAGTACCTTTTCTGGTTGGCACATCCTCCAAACAGGTTTCTGCTGCTGCCACAGCTTGAGCGCGCTCAATCACTCGCTGTTTTGTTCCAAATCTGGTACATTGCCCAGTGATGTGATAAAAGCAAGACTGGTCTGGTTTGGAACAGAAGAGGGCTTCAGGGGAGCTCACGGTCAAACCCCCGACCTGCTCAGTGAGTCACCAGCATTAATCATATCCTGATCAAACTGCAGCTGCCCTGTCTCACACATTTAGAGTCAATAGCTGTGAAGCTGGAAAAGGACAGCATCCGACGAGTAGCAAAGTTAATGTTTCAGCTCCTCAAGCACTGTCTGACCTGCAGTGCTTTTCCAGCTTCACATCTCTTGACTCTGGCTTCCAGCAGCTGCAGTCTTCCTGTCTCCTGTCACAAATATGTCGCTCTCACTATGCAAGAAAACTGGACCCCTACAGAAGGGTTAATGAGAATTTAGATGGGGCTTTGCATCATCTAATCTGGTCTGAAACAGCTTGGAGAGTGAGGGGGGCCCAGCAGATCGCTAAGCAACATCGGGCCTCTGACAGGAAATTTAATTGTGATAGATAATTAGTCCTAATCCTATATCCATTCTCTGAATTTCAGCAATTTTGTTTTGGAAGTATTTTGATTAGTGCGAAAGTGTGGCATGCCAAACAAGGGGACAGTATAACAGCGAGTTCACAGTAGTTTGTGGAACATCAAGTATTAGTACACTGACCTTTTGTCCTTTGATATAGAGTTCTCTGAAGAGACCCTGTTGGATTGGACAGTGGTTCCTCTGTAGTTTAATACAGCTCACAGACTGATGTATCTGACTCCAGCACTTACAAAACATCAAATCAAAATTGCACACCATTTCAGCTCTGACTAAAAGTGCAATCCATAAGATGATGTGGAAACTGGACAAAAGTATCCCATCCAATCCACTAGCCTCCTTTAACAAAATAACCTTCAGCAGAGTCTGGTCAATCCTTCACCATAATCAACTCAAACTTTTCTTTATGAACAAGTCATAACAATTCCTGTCAAAGACAACACAGCTTAGACAGAACAAAGCTCCCTCTGCACTATCCCCATCACCTATTGTACTCTTATGCTACTTTCTCCCCACCCCCATCCCCCTCATTTATCTCCTCACTCTGCAGGCACCCTGCCTCTATTCCTGATGAAGGGCTTTTGCCCGTGACGTCTATTCTCCTGCTCCTCGGTTGCTGCCTGACCTGCTATGCTTTTCCAGCACCACTCTAATCTAGACTCTGGTTTCCAGCATCTGCAGTCCTTGTTTTTACCTACTATCCCCATCAGAAATTCCCAGCACAGGGTTAGATACAGAGGAATGCTCCATTGAGTCCTGTTCACAAATAGGTCATGAACTAATCTGTGCTAACTGTGTTCCATTGCAACTTATTAAATGCCATTTCTTCAATCCATTCCTGTTTTATCTCAAAATTTGTGCTTGAATCTCTCAGCTAAGGTTCTGTTCCTTTGTCCAGAACTGAAACCGCTCAAAGTCACACCTGAATCTAATGTGATTCTGACAGAGATGTACTTAGATTTAGATCAGATTCCCTACAGTGTGGAAACAGGCCCTTCGGCCCAACAAGCCCACACTGACCCTCCGAAGAGTAACCCACCCAGACCCATTCCCTCTGACTAATGCACCTAACACTACGGGCAAATTAGCATGGCCAATTCACCTGACCTGCATATCTTTGTGACTGTGGGAGGAAACCAGAGCACCCGGAGGAAACCCACGCAGACACGAGGAGAACGTGCAAACTCCACACGGACAGTCACCCGAGGCTGGAATCGAACCTGGGTCCCTGGTGCTGTGAGGCAGCAGTGCTGACCACTGAGTCGCCCCAAATTTGACCTGCCTGTAGCCTTATAGCGATCTTGCTGCTTTAGCGTTAAACATGTTTGTCTTGCACTGTCACAAAAGTTCTTAAATGTGTAAGAAGGGTTACTGGCACTTTCTCACTCCAACTGCCCAGTGACTCAAATATGCACATAGCTAGTATATTCCACTGGTAATTGGATTAGATTTTGGCTCTTAAGTCCCCTCTCAACATGTTTATTTGAAATTCTCCAGTCAATCATGTTTGAATGCAACTGAGGACAGGAGCCACGGTTCATTCGTATTCCCTTAAGGCAATTGTTTTTGATGTTTCTTTAGTACGTGCTTGTTAAAAAGAACCACCTCATTATTCTAATCCCATGTTCCAGCACTTGGCTGAGAGCTTTGTATGGCTTGGCATGGTGACAGGAGGCCATTGGACCCATTGTATACATACCCACTTCCAAAAGAACAGCCCAGTTAGTCCCACTCTCCAGTCCCAAGTCCATAGCCTTCTAAATTCATCACTTACAAATACATATCCAGCTCTCTTTTGAAACCTCTAGTGGAATTCAGCAACATGTTCCAAATCCGAACTGAGTAAAAGAGTTTCTCATCTCATTCCTCGCTCTCTTGCTGACAATCTTGAAATCTGACCTTTACCCTGTAAAAATTGATTATAATTTTGAACACCTCAATAAATTACATCTTAACCCTCTCTGCTCCAAGGAGAACAAGCCTGCTTCCTGTCTGTCCTAGCTATGTCCCTCATAACTTTATCCATCTCAAACATGTCCCTCTCAATCTCCTCTGCTCCAAGGAAAACAGCCCTAGTTTGGCCAATCTCTTCCAAACAAACTCTCCAGTTCAGGTCACATCCTGGTAAACCTCTACACCCTCTCCAGTGGAATCACACCCCTCCAGAATTCCAGAACTGCACACAATACTAACTGCATTCTAACCAATATTTTGTACAGTCTCAGCATCACCTCCCTGATCTTAAACTCTTGTGTCTCAGCTACTAAAGGCAAGTAGCTCACGGGCCTCATTAAACCTTTTATCTAAGTGTCCCTCTACCTTCAGGAACTGGTGTACAAATATACCAAAACCCTACTGTTCAGATACTTCCTTGCCTTGTTAGTCGTGTCCAACTGCATCACCTCACAATTATCAGGACTCAAATTTCTTTTACCAAAGACCAGCCTATCTATAGAATCATAGATGTACAGCATGAAAACAGACCCTTCGGTCCAGGCTGACCAGATATCCATTCCTCCTGTAATTTAAGGCTATCCTCCTCACTATTCTGGATTATCTGTGAAGTTACTGATCAATCTCTTAAATTCAAATCTAAATCATTTATATGTGCCACAAACAGCCAGGGCCCCAACACGACCCCTGTACGACCTCACTCAACACAGACTTCCAATCGGAAGATACCCTACAACCATCACCCTCTGTGAAACTAGATGTGGATCCAATTGGCCGAAATTCCTTGGCTTATATTCTTTGCTATCAGTCTCCCTTGCGGGACATTATCAAAAGCACTACCCTGGTCATCTCTGTGAAAAATACAATCAAGTTTGTCAGGCATCATCTCCCCCTAACAAAACCATGCTGACTGTCCTTGATTAATCCCTGCATCTCCAAACGCAGATTCATTCTGTTCCCTCAGAATTGCTTCCAGTAGTTTCCCCATCGCTCAGGTTAGACTGACCAACCTGTAGCTCCCTGGGTTATTCCCCTGTTCTCTTCTAGAATAATGTTGCCACATTGGCTAGCACCACCTTTTATTGCGATTACAAGTCACTGAAATATAGTTTTAGATTTTATGAAAATCCCCTAGATTCCAGCCAGAAAGTTGGGAAAAGAAGTCATAAAATATGATTTCATGACAATGTCTGAATGCTCTGCTGCCTGTGTCTGAAATTCCATTCCCAATCCAGCCTGTGATTATAAACCAACATTGGCACCTGGACAACCCATGTGCTGACGTTAAAATTTCTCACCTTCATTTTGAATCCAGCCATGGCTTTATCCCTTCCTATGTCTAATCCCATCTAGCCCCACAATCCTCACAGACATGGTTTCAGCTGCCTAGATGAAGCTCTGGAATTCCTTTGTTTTCATCCTTGAAGATATTCCTTCAAACCTACCACTGAAAGGGGGTACTGATGGGCTGACATCTCGGTGTGAATGCTCCTGCGAAGCCCCTTGGTGAGCTTGCTGATGCCAGTGCCATCCTCTCACAAGTGGGTAGCGTTCCCCTTCACTTCCTGCTGATAGTCAGAACATCACAACAACCCCAGGCTCATCCCAAAAGAGGACTTTTATTGTTCAATTGACGGAAGTTGTCAAATGCTTAATACAAAAGCATCAGCTAGCTGCTTCATTCAGCATACATCTGTAATGCGACATAGATGATAAGCTCTGAACTGTTTCACAGATTCTAGTGCATACGGGGTTTAGACAAGGCTCAGCCACTCCATCTTGTCTAGTGTAGTTTAACATAGGCATCTTCCTAGTCAGGGATTACCCACTAGTGTGGGTGCCATGTTATAGCAGTGGCCAGGCCAGGCAGCTATAGATTATGAAAGATAAAGCAAAGGAGTTAATGTTTAAAACGCAACTGGAGTTCTAAGAGTTGGCAGTGGCTGACTGAAGCTCTGTTAAATGCAGGGATCCTGATGGCAAGCACACATCCTGAACACTCCCATCCTAAAGTCAGGATGCCAGTGACCTCCCCTTCTGGATTAGTTTACCAAACAGGAATAATGTCAGAAACAATGGGGAAGGGACAGACTGTTATAAAGTCATATTCTCATAAACATGGTTATATCCGGCAGATACAATTTGGAAATGCTTTCAGAGGCCAGCCTTCTATTTCAGGACGCATGCTGTGGTCACACTTGACTCCAGTTTCAGAAGCTGGCACTACACCACCCAGCAAGAGGAGCGAGGAGAGCCAGTAGGCCGAGGGTCCCAGCTACCCTGGAGCTGCCACTTCGGGAGTTACAGAGGTCCCAATTACAGCAGCTGAAGGTGAAATCCAAATCCCTGCTGTACTCAGCCTTCACTGCCTTGGCATGACATTCCCGATCAGTCCAACAGCGACGTAACAACCGGTGAGAAGCTGCAAACAAAACACAATGCTTTAGTGCCTTTCAGTAGAAACTATCAGAAAGGAGTCAACAGGAGGAAGGATAGAGGGCTGGGGAAAATCCAGATCCAGCAACAAGCAAACTAGGCCAGTCGGAAAGAACTGACAGCAACGGACAGCCAAGGGCACGCAACCGGGGGAGAAAGGAATCACAGGGGCTGGGTTTGGGGAATTGGTTGGCTGAGTTGGTTCGTGGGCAAAGAACCCGAGGCCGATTATGAGGGAGGAAGCAGTAGCTAGAACAAAGCAGCTGTGCAGAGCTGGGACACCTGCTGGCGATGCTTCATTCAGAACACTCTAGAGGAGCCAAGGACTGCAGTGGGACAAGAAAGCAGCTCACCAACACCGTCTCAAGGGAAATGAAAACCAGGCAATAGAAACTGGAGCTGGCAGCACAACAACAACACAGCCCGAGTCAACAAAAAGCACTCTGGGAATGCTTGGATTCAACACTAATTTTTGAAATCATCACAAGGGCAGATGTTAACCCACCTTGAGTAATATTCAGACAGACATTGAAGTTTGCTGGACACTTCTCCTTCGAACACAACAAGTCATTGTCAGAGTCACATGTATAACATGTAATAGCATAACCTGGTGCAGTGTCAAGACAAATAAACAAACAACGCATTAGTTTCACATGGTAAACGACACCCGTCACAACCAAAACAGCAATCTCAGTGTGAACAAGAGAGAGAGAGAGAAGATGGAGCAGATACACACACTCGTTCACATGCTGTGTGTGTATGGACCAGGTTTCAGTGAGAGTGTGATTGAGAGACACAGAGGGGAGGTCTCCCTATATATCTGCTCCTCAATTTCCCACTGACTATGGCAGGGGCTTGGCTATATTTCAATACCATCAAAGTGATCGCCCACTTATCTCGGAGTTCCACCGATATAGCTTCACTGGACGTCCCATCAGAAATATCCTAAATACAGCACTAATGATTTCCCTAATCCAAAATACCCACACCCCTCTCTCCCCCACCCCCTTACCTCCTTTTCTACCCTTTCCAAAGCATGTTAACCTCAGAACACTGAGCTGCTGACCCTGTCCTTCCCTCAGCCAGGTCTCAGTAATATCTTTGATATCCCAGAGTTTATCTGCCTCACCTTCAGGCCTCTTGCACTGAGGTTAGTGTGGTTTAATTCATCCTTACTTCCTCGTCCCCTGCTGTGCCTGGTTAACTTGCTCCATTAAACTTCAGATCCAGCCTCAGCCTTCTCTCATTACTGCTCAGAAAATGCCCCCAACCTCAGCCCCACCCCATCCCCCTGATGCCCCCACCATCTTTACAGAGAGAGAGTGTGGGCGATTCACTGTGGATGTAGATGAGAGACACAGTCAGTGAGTGTGTCTGCAGCAGCTCCACTAAATGAGAGTGAACAATTTGGAGAGTCGGCACCCTCCCTGATCTCCATCCCTTTCCCACTTTGCTTAAAACGGACAAACATTTCACACTGTCATCCCACTCGGAAAAAGTCACTCACTCACCAAGTGTAGAGACAGACAGGAGGAGTAAACTCTTCAGTAATACGTGGGCCATAGTTCCAGCAGGTCCTCGGCCCTCCCACCTGTCCAAGTGAAAGGGCATTGTCAGTGTATACCAGGGGCTCCCAGACACCCACATGGCACTGTCCCTCTCCGGGTCTCATCCCTGAGAGCGCCCTCTCGCTCTTTCTATCTCTACCTGGCCCTGTCATATCCCACCCTTCCCTCACCCACTGACACATCTTCTGTCCCCCTCCCCCATTCTCTCTAACATTCCCCCGTCACATTCTCTCTGTCACGTTTTCTCTCTCCATCACATTATCTCTCTCTCTCTCTCTCCACCCTGTCACATTCTCTCTCCCCCTCTCACACACATTCCCCCTTGCTGCCCCACGCTCCCTCTCTCTCTCTGTCCCGTTCTCCCTCCCTCTCTCTCACTGTCCCTGTCTCGTTCTCCCACTCACTCACTCCCTCTCTCTCTGTCCCATTCTCCCTCTCTCACTCTCTCTGTCCCGTTCTCCCTCCCTCTCTCTCACTGTCCCTGTCTCGTTCTCCCACTCACTCACTCTCTCTCGCTCTGTCCCGATCTCCCTCTCTCTGTCCCGTGCTCTCTCTCTGCCTCTCTGTCCCGATCTCCCTCTCTCTGTCCCGTGCTCTCTCTCTGCCTCTCTGTCCCGATCTCCCTCTCTCTGTCCCGTGCTCTCTCTCTGCCTCTCTGTCCCGATCTCCCTCTCTCTGTCCCGTGCTCTCTCTCTGCCTCTCTGTCCCGATCTCCCTCTCTCTGTCCCGTGCTCTCTCTCTGCCTCTCTGTCCCGTTCTCCTTCTCTGCCCCTCTTAAGTGCGCACAAGACAATTTTCTGATTCAGTATGTGGATGTACCTACTAGAGAAGGTGCAAAACTTGACCTACTCTTGAGAAATAAGGCAGGGCAAGTGACTGAGGTGTCAGTGGGGGAGCACTTTGGGGCCAGTGACCATAATTCTATTAGATTTAGAATAATAATGGAAAAGGATAGACCAAATCTAAAAGTTGGAGTTCTAAATTGGAGAAAGGCCAATTTTGATGGTATTAGGCCAGAACTTTCGAAAGCTGATTGGGGGCAGATGTTCGCAGGTAAAGGGACGGCTGGAAAATGGGAAACCCTCAGAAATGAGATAACAAGAGTCCAGAGAAAGTATATTCCTGTCAGGGTGAAAGGGAAGGCTGGTAGGTATAGGGAATGCTGGATGACTAAAGAAATTGAGGGCTTGGTTAAGAAAAAGAAGGAAGCGTATGTCAGGTACAGATAGGAGAGATCGAGTGAATCTTGCGAAGAGTATAAAGGAAGTAGGAGTATACATAAGAGGGAAATCAGGAGGGCAAAAAGGGGACACGAGATAGCTTTGACAAATAGAATTAAGGAGAAATCCAAAGGGATTTTACAAATACATTAAGGACAAAAGGGTAACTAGGGAGAGAATAGGGCCCCTCAAAGATCAGCAAGACAGCCTTTGTGTGGAGCCGCAGAAAATGGGGGAGATACTAAAGGAATATTTTGCATCAGTATTTACTGTGGAAAAGGATATTGAAGATATAGACTGTAGGGAAATAGATGGTGAGACAAAATGTCCAGATTACAGAGGAGGAAGTGTTGGATGTCTTGAAACGGTTAAAGGTGGATAAATCCCCAGGACCTGATCAGGTGTACCCCAGAACTCTGTGGGAAGCTAGAGAAGTGATTGCTGGGCCTCTTGCTGAGATATTTGTATCATCGATAGTCACAGGTTAGGTGCCGGAAGACTGGAGGTTGGCAAACGTGGTGCCACTGTTTAAGAAGAGTGGTAAAGACAAGCCAGGGAACTATAGACCAGTGAGCCTGACCTCGGTGGTGGGCAAGTTGTTGGAGGGAATCCTGAGGGACAGGATGTACATGGATTTGGAAAGGCAAGGACTGATTCGGGATAGTCAACATGGCTTTGTGCCTGGGAAACCATGTCTCACAAATTTGATTGAGTTTTTTGAAGAAGTAACAAAGAAGATTGATGAGGGCAGAGCAGATGATGTGATCTATATGGACTTCAGTAAGGTGTTCGACAAGGTTCCCCATGGGAGACTGATTAGCAAGGTTAGATCTCATGGAATACAGGGAGAACTAGCCATTAGGATACAGAACTGGCTCAAAGGTAGAAGACAGAGGGTGGTGGTGGAGGGTTGTTTTTCAGACTGGAGGCCTGTGACCAGTGGAGTGCCACAAGGTTCGGTGCTGGGTCCTCTACTTTTTGACATTTATATAAATGATTTGGATGCGAGCATAAGAGGTACAGTTAGTAAGTTTGCAGATGACACCAAAATTGGAGGTGTAGTGAACAGTGAAGAGGGTTACCTCAGATTACAACAGGATCTGGACCAGATGGGCCAATGGGCTGAGAAATGGCAGATGGAGTTTAATTCAGATAAATGTGAGGTGCTGCATTTTGGGAAAGCAAATCTTAGCAGGACTTATACACTTAATGATAAGGTCCTCGGGAGTGTTGCTGAACAAAAAGACCTTGGAGTGCAGGTTCATAGCTCCTTGAAAGTGGAGTCACAGGTAGATAGGATAGTGAAGAAGGCGTTTGGTATGCTTTCCTTTATTGGTCAGAGGGTTGAGTACAGGAGTTGGGAGGTCATGTTGTGATTGTACAGGACATTGGTTAGGCCACTGTTGGAATATTGCGTGCAATTCTGGTCTCCTTCCTATCGGAAAGATGTTGTGAAACTTGTAAATCTTTTCTGGACCCTTCAAGGATGTTGCCAGGGTTGGAGGATCTGAGCTACAGTGAGAGGCTGGGGCTGTTTTCCCTGGAGCGTCGGAGGCTGAGGGGTGACCTTTTAAATGTTTACAAAATTATGAGGGGCATAGATAGGGTAATAGGCAAAGTCTTTTCCCTGGGGTCGGGGAGTCCAGAACTAGAGGGCATAGGTTTAGGGTGAGAGGGGAAAGATATAAAAGGGTCCCAAGGGGCAACTTTTTCACACAGAGGGTGGTACGTGTATGGAATGAGCTGCCAGAGGATGTGGTGGAGGCTGGTACAATTACAACATTTAAGAGGCATTTGGATGGGTATATGAATAGGAAGGGTTTGGAGGGATATGGGCCAGATGCTGGCAGGTGGGACTAGATTGGGTTGGGATATCTGGTCGGCATGGACGGGTTGGACCGAAGGGTCTGTTTCCATGCTGTACATCTCTATGACTCTATCCCATGCTCCAGCTCTCTCTCTCTCTCTGCCCCTCTCTCTCTCTTTCCCCCCCAGTCCTGTTCTCCCTCTCTTCCACCCCCCAGTGCCATTCTCCCTCTTTCGCTCACGCCTCTCTCCCCCCTCCCGTCCCGTTCTCCCTCTCTCTCTCCCTCTGTCCTGTTCTCCCTCTCTCTGTCTCGTTCCGCCCACTCTCTATCCCGTGCTCCCTCTCTGTGTCCCATTCTCCCACTCGCGCTCTCTCTCTGTCCCATTTTCCCTCTCCCACTCTCCCTGTCCTCTCTCTCACTCTCTGTCCTGTTCTCCATCTCTCTCTCTCTCTTTCCCACCCCCCGTCCCGTTCTCCCTCTCTGTTCCCTCCCACTCTCACTCTCCCCCTCTCTCTGTCCCATGCTCAGTCTCTCTCTCTCTCTCTCTCTCCCATTCTCCTCCCCCCCCCGCCCGTCCCATTCTCTCCCTCTCTCTGTCCCATTTTCCATCTGTCTGTCTGTACCGTTCTCCCGCTCCCACTCTCTCCGTCCTTCTCTCTGTTCCGTTCTCCCTCTCTCCCCCCTCTGTCCCATTCACCCCCAACTCTCTCCCCTCTGTCTGGCCCGTGCTCCTTCTCCCCCTTGCCCCGTTTTCTCTCTCTCTCTCTCTCTCTGGCACATTCTCTCTCTCTCTCTCTCTCTCTCTCTCTCTCTCTCTCTGTCACATTCTCTCTGGCACATTCTCTCCATCCTTCTCTCTGTTCCATTCTCCCTCTCACCCCCCCGTCCTGTTGACTCTCCCTCTCTTCCCCCTCTGTCTGTCCCGTTCTCCATCTCTCTGTCCCGTGCTCTTTCTCCCTCTCACCCCGTTCTCTCTCTCTCTCTCTCTCTCTCTCTCCCTGTCGCACACTCTGTCTCTCTCTCTCTGGCACATTCTCTCGCTCTCTGTCACATTCTCTCTCTCTGTCACATTCTCTCTTTCACTCTCTGGCACATTCTCTCTCTCTTTCACACATTCTCTCACTCTCTGTCACATTCTCTCACTCTCTCTCACATTCTCTCTCTCTCCCTCTGTCACATTCTCTCTCTTTCACACTGTCAAATTCTCTCTCTCGCTCCCTGTGACATTCTCGCTCTCTCTGTCTCTGTCACATTCTCTCTCTCTCTCCGTCACATTCTCTCTCTCTCTCTTTCTCTCTCTGTCTGCCACATTCTCTCTCTCTCCCCCTGCCTGTCACATTCTCGCTCTCTGTCACATTCCCTCTCTCTCTCTCTCTCTGTCTGTCTGTCACATTCTCGCTCTCTCTCTGTCACATTCTCTCGCTCTGTCACATTCTCTCTCTCTGTCACATTCTCTCTTTCACTCTCTGGCACATTCTCTCTCTCTCTCTCTCTCTCTCTGTAGGTCACATTCTCTCTCTCTTTTACACATTCTCTCGCTCTCTGTCACATTCTCTCACTCTCTCACACATTCTCTCTCTTTCACACTGTCAAATTCTCTCTCTTGCTCCCTGTGACATTCTCGCTCTCTCTGTCTCTGTCACATTCTCTCTCTCTCTCCGTCACATTCTCTCTCTCTCCCCCTGCCTGTCACATTCTCGCTCTCTGTCACATTCCCTCTCTCTCTCTCTCTCTGTCTCATTCTCTCTCTCTCTCTGTCACATTCTCTCACACTCTCTCTCTCTCTCACATTCTCTCTCTCTATCACATTCTCTCTCTCTCTCTCTCTCTCTCTGTCACATTTTCTCTCTCTCGTGTCTGTCACATTTTCTCTCTCTCCTGTCTGTCACATTCTCTCTCTCCTGTCTGTCACATTCTCTCTCTCTGTCACATTCTCTCTCTCTGTCACATTCTCTCTCTCTCTCTCTCTCTGTCACATTCTCGCTCCTCGCTTCTCGCTCTCTCTGTCTGTCTCATTGTCGCTCTCTGTCACATTCTCTCTCTCCTGTCTCACATTCTTTCTCTCTCTGTCACATTCCCTCTCTCTCTCTGTCTGTCACATACTCTCTCTCTGTCTGTCACATTCTCGCTCTCTCTCTGTCACATTCTCTCTTTGTCACATTCTCTCTCTCACTCGCTGTCACATTCTCTCTCTCTGTCACATTCTCTCTCTCTCTCTCTCTCTCTCTCTCTGTCACATTCTCGCGCTCGCTCAGTCGGTCTGTCACATTCTCTCTCTCTCTCTCTCTGTCACATTCCCTCTCTCTCTCTGTCACATTCCCTCTCTCTCTCTGTCACATTCCCTCTCTCTCTCTGTCACATTCTCGCTTCTCGCTCTGTCTGTCACATTCCCTCTCTCTCTCTCTCTGTCACATTCCCTCGCTCTCTCTCTCTCTGTCACATTCCCTCGCTCTCTCTCTCTCTGTCACATTCCCTGTCTCTCTCTGTCACATTCTCTCTTCTCTGTCACATTCTCGCTCTCTCTCTCTGTCACATTCTCGCTCTGTCTGTCACATTCTCTCTCTCTGTCACATTCTCTCTCTCTCTCTCTCTCTCTCTGTCACATTCTCTCTCTCTCTCTCTGTCACATTCCCTCTCTATCTCTCTCTCTCTGTCACATTCTTTCTATCTCTCTCTCTCTCTCTGTCACATTCTCTCTCTGTCACATTCTCTCTCTCTCACTCTGTCACATTCTCTCTCTCTCTCTCTGTCACATTCCCTCTCTATCTCTCTCTCTCTGTGACATTCTTTCTATCTCTCTCTCTCTCTCTCTGTCACATTCTCTCTCTCTCTCTCGTGTCTGTCACATTTTCTCTCTCTCGTGTCTGTCACATTCTCTCTCTCTCTCTCTCTCTCTCTCTCTCTCTCTCTCTCATGTCTGTCACATTTTCTCTCTCTCGTGTCTGTCACATTCTCTCTCTCCTGTCTGTCACATTCTCTCTCTCTGTCACATTCTCTCTCTCTCTCTGTCACATTCTCGCTTCTCGCTCTGTCTGTCACATTCCCTCTCTCTCTCTCTCTGTCACATTCCCTCGCTCTCTCTCTCTGTCACATTCTCTCTCTCTCTCTCTCTCTCTGTCACATTCTCGCTCTCTGTCTGTCACATTCTCGCTTCTCGCTCTCTCTGTCTGTCTCATTGTCGCTCTCTGTCACATTCTCTCTCTCCTGTCTGTCACATTCTCTCTCTCTCTCTCTCTCTCTCTCTCTGTCACATTCTCTCTCTCTCTCTCGTGTCTGTCACATTTTCTCTCTCTCGTGTCTGTCACATTCTCTCTCTCCTGTCTGTCACATTCTCTCTCTCTGTCACATTCTCTCTCTCTCTGTGTCACATTCTCGCTTCTCGCTTCTCGCTCTGTCTGTCACATTCCCTCTCTCTCTCTCTGTCACATTCCCTCGCTCTCTCTCTCTGTCACATTCCCTCGCTCTCTCTCTCTGTCACATTCTCTCTCTCTCTGTCACATTCTCTCTCTCTCTCTCTCTGTCACATTCTCGCTCTCTGTCTGTCACATTCTCGCTTCTCGCTCTCTCTGTCTGTCTCATTGTCGCTCTCTGTCACATTCTCTCTCTCCTGTCTGTCACATTCTTTCTCTCTCTGTCACATTCCCTCTCTCTCTCTGTCTGTCACATACTCTCTCTCTGTCTGTCACATTCTCTCTCTGTCATATTCCCTCTCTCTCTCTGTCTGTCACATACTCTCTCTCTGTCTGTCACATTCTCTCTCTGTCACATTCTCTCTCTCTCTCTCTCTGTCACATTCTCGCGCTCGCTCAGTCGGTCTGTCACATTCTCTCTCTGTTTCTCTGTCACATTCCCTCTCTCTCTCTGTCACATTCCCTCTCTCTCTCTCTGTCACATTCT
>NC_092760.1:19569655-19765350 GCF_047496795.1 Chiloscyllium punctatum
ATAAAACACACACGGCGGTGATTATAATCCTCACCCTGGTGTAATATAAAACACACAGTGCGGTGATTATGATCGTCACCCTGGTGTAATATAAAACACAGTGCGGTGATTATAATCCTCACTCTGGTGTAATATAAAACACACACTGCGGTGATTATAATCCTCACTCTGGTGTAATATAAAACACACACTGCGGTGATTATATTCCTCACCTTGCTGTTATATAAAACACACACTGCGGTGATTATTATCCCTATCCTGGTGTAATATAAAACACACACTACAGTGATTATAATTCTCACCCTCGTGTAATATAAAACACACACTGCGGTGATTGTATTCCTCGCCCTGGTGTAATGTAAAACACACACTGCGGTGATTATAATCCTCACTCTGGTGTAATATAAAACACACACTGCGGTGATTATAATCCTCATCCTGGTGTAATACAAAACACACACTTCAGTGATTATAATCCTCACCGTGGCGTAATACAAAACACATACTGCGGTGATTATATTCCTCACCTTGCTGTAATACAAAACACACACTTCAGTGATTATAATCCTCACCCTGGCGTAACATAAAACACACACTGCTGTTATTATAATCCTCACTCTGGTGTAATATAAAACACACACTGCGGTGATTATAATCCTCAGCCTGGTGTAATGTAAAACACACACTGCGGTGATTATAGTCTGCACCCTGGTGTAATATAATCAACACACTGCGGTGATTATAATCCTCACCCTGGTGTAATGTAAAACACGCAGTGCGATGATTATAATCCTCACCCAGGAATAATTTACAACACACACTGTGGTGAATATACTCCTCACACTGGTGTCATACAAAACACACACTGCGGTGATTATAATCCTCACCCGGGTGTAATATAAAACTCACACTACGGTGATTATAATCCTCAACTTAGTGTAATGTAAAACACTCACTACTGTGATTATAAACCTCACCCTGGTGTCATATAAAACACAAACTGCGGTGATTATAATCCTCACCCTGGTGTAATGTAAAACACACACTGCGATGATTATAATCCTCACTCTGGTGTAATATAAAACACACACTGCGGTGATTATAATCCTCACCCTGGTGTAACATAAAACACACACTGCGGTGATTATAAGCCTCACCCTGGTGTAATATAAAACACATACTGCGGTGATTATAATCCTCACCCTGGTGTCATGTAAAACACACACTGCGATGATTATAATCATCACTCTGGTGTAATATAAAACACACACTGCGGTGATTATAATCCTCACCCTGGTGTAATGTAAAACACACAGTGCGGTGATTATAATCCTCACTCTGGTGTAATATAAAACACACACTGCGGTGATTATAATCCTCACCCTGGTGTAATGTAAAACATGCACTGCAGTGATTTTAATCCTCACCCTGGTGTAATATAAAACACACACTGCGGTGATTATGATCCTCACCCTGGTGTAATATAAAACATACACTGCAGTGATTGTATTCCTCACCCTGGTGTAATATAAAACTCACGCTACGGTGATTATAATCCTCAACTTAGTGTAATGTAAAACACTCACCACTGTGATTATAAACCTCACCCTGGTGTCATATAAAACACACACTGCGGTGATTATAATCCTCACCCTGGTGTAATGTAAAACACACACGGCGATGATTATAATCCTCACCCTGGTGTAATGTAAAACACACACTGCGGTGATTATAATCCTCACTCTGGTGCAATATAAAACACACACTGCGCTGATTATAATCCTCACCCTGGTGTAACATAAAACACACACTGCGGTGATTATAAGCCTCACCCTGGTGTAATGTAAAACACACTCTGCGGTGAGTATAATCCTCACTCTGGAGTAATATAAAACACAAACTGCGGTGATTATGATCGTCACACTGGTATAATATAAAACACACAGTGCGGTGATTATGATCGTCACCCTGGTTTAATATAAAACACAAACTGCGGTGATCATAATCCTCACCCTGGTGTCATATAAAACACACACTGCGGTGATTATATTCCTCACCCTGCTGTAATATAAAACACACACTGCGGTGATTATAATCTTCACCCTGGTGTAATATAAAACACACACTGCGGTGATTATAATCCTCACCCTGGTGTCATATAAAACACAAACTGCGGTGATTATAATCCTCACCCTGGTGTAATGTAAAACACACACTGCGATGATTATAATCCTCACTCTGGTGTAATATAAAACACACACTGCGGTGATTATAATCCTCACCCTGGTGTAACATAAAACACACACTGCGGTGATTATAAGCCTCACCCTGGTGTAATATAAAACACATACTGCGGTGATTATAATCCTCACCCTGGTGTCATATAAAACACACACTGCGGTGATTATAATCCTCACACTGGTGTAATATAAAACACACTCTGCGGTGGTTATGATCCTCACCCTGATGTAATATAAAACACACACTGCGGTGATTATAATCCTCATCCTGGTGTAATACAAAACACACACTTCAGTGTTTATAATCCTCACCCTGGCCTAATATAAAAAACACACTGCAGTGATTATAATCTTCACCCTGGTGGAATGTAAAACACACACTGCGGTGATTATAATTCTCAATCTGATGTAATGTAAAACACACACTGCGGTGATTATAATCCTCACCCTGGTGTAATATAACACACACACTGCTGTGATTATAATCCTCACCCTGGTGTCATATAAAACACACAATGCTGTGATTATAATCCTCACCCTGGTGTCATATAAAACACACACTGCAGTGATTATAATCCTCACTCTGGTGTAATGTAAAACACACACTGCGGTGATTATAATCCTCACCCTGGTGTAATATAATAAACACACTGCGGTGATTATAATCCTCGCCCTGATGCAATATAAAACACACTTTGCGATGATTATAATCCTCACCCTGGTGTCATATACAACATACACTGCCGCGATTATAATCCTCACCCTGGTGTAATATAAAACACACACTGCGGTGATTATAATCCTCACTCTGGTGAAATATAAAACACACACGGCGGTGATTATAATCCTCACCCTGGTGTAATATAAAACACACAGTGCGGTGATTATGATCGTCACCCTGGTGTAATATAAAACACAGTGCGGTGATTATAATCCTCACTCTGGTGTAATATAAAACACACACTGCGGTGATTATAATCCTCACTCTGGTGTAATATAAAACACACACTGCGGTGATTATATTCCTCACCTTGCTGTTATATAAAACACACACTGCGGTGATTATTATCCCTATCCTGGTGTAATATAAAACACACACTACAGTGATTATAATTCTCACCCTCGTGTAATATAAAACACACACTGCGGTGATTGTATTCCTCACCCTGGTGTAATGTAAAACACACACTGCGGTGATTATAATCCTCACTCTGGTGTAATATAAAACACACACTGCGGTGATTATAATCCTCATCCTGGTGTAATACAAAACACACACTTCAGTGATTATAATCCTCACCGTGGCGTAATACAAAACACATACTGCGGTGATTATATTCCTCACCTTGCTGTAATACAAAACACACACTTCAGTGATTATAATCCTCACCCTGGCGTAACATAAAACACACACTGCTGTTATTATAATCCTCACTCTGGTGTAATATAAAACACACACTGCGGTGATTATAATCCTCAGCCTGGTGTAATGTAAAACACACACTGCGGTGATTATAGTCTGCACCCTGGTGTAATATAATCAACACACTGCGGTGATTATAATCCTCACCCTGGTGTAATGTAAAACACGCAGTGCGATGATTATAATCCTCACCCAGGAATAATTTACAACACACACTGTGGTGAATATACTCCTCACACTGGTGTCATACAAAACACACACTGCGGTGATTATAATCCTCACCCGGGTGTAATATAAAACTCACACTACGGTGATTATAATCCTCAACTTAGTGTAATGTAAAACACTCACTACTGTGATTATAAACCTCACCCTGGTGTCATATAAAACACAAACTGCGGTGATTATAATCCTCACCCTGGTGTAATGTAAAACACACACTGCGATGATTATAATCCTCACTCTGGTGTAATATAAAACACACACTGCGGTGATTATAATCCTCACCCTGGTGTAACATAAAACACACACTGCGGTGATTATAAGCCTCACCCTGGTGTAATATAAAACACATACTGCGGTGATTATAATCCTCACCCTGGTGTCATATAAAACACACACTGCGGTGATTATAATCCTCACACTGGTGTAATATAAAACACACTCTGCGGTGGTTATGATCCTCACCCTGATGTAATATAAAACACACACTGCGGTGATTATAATCCTCATCCTGGTGTAATACAAAACACACACTTCAGTGTTTATAATCCTCACCCTGGCCTAATATAAAAAACACACTGCAGTGATTATAATCTTCACCCTGGTGGAATGTAAAACACACACTGCGGTGATTATAATCCTCAATCTGATGTAATGTAAAACACACACTGCGGTGATTATAATCCTCACCCTGGTGTAATATAACACACACACTGCTGTGATTATAATCCTCACCCTGGTGTCATATAAAACACACAATGCTGTGATTATAATCCTCACCCTGGTGTCATATAAAACACACACTGCAGTGATTATAATCCTCACTCTGGTGTAATGTAAAACACACACTGCGGTGATTATAATCCTCACCCTGGTGTAATATAATAAACACACTGCGGTGATTATAATCCTCGCCCTGATGCAATATAAAACACACTTTGCGATGATTATAATCCTCACCCTGGTGTCATATACAACATACACTGCCGCGATTATAATCCTCACCCTGGTGTAATATAAAACACACACTGCGGTGATTATAATCCTCACTCTGGTGAAATATAAAACACACACGGCGGTGATTATAATCCTCACCCTGGTGTAATATAAAACACACAGTGCGGTGATTATGATCGTCACCCTGGTGTAATATAAAACACAGTGCGGTGATTATAATCCTCACTCTGGTGTAATATAAAACACACACTGCGGTGATTATAATCCTCACTCTGGTGTAATATAAAACACACACTGCGGTGATTATATTCCTCACCTTGCTGTTATATAAAACACACACTGCGGTGATTATTATCCCTATCCTGGTGTAATATAAAACACACACTACAGTGATTATAATTCTCACCCTCGTGTAATATAAAACACACACTGCGGTGATTGTATTCCTCACCCTGGTGTAATGTAAAACACACACTGCGGTGATTATAATCCTCACTCTGGTGTAATATAAAACACACACTGCGGTGATTATAATCCTCATCCTGGTGTAATACAAAACACACACTTCAGTGATTATAATCCTCACCGTGGCGTAATACAAAACACATACTGCGGTGATTATATTCCTCACCTTGCTGTAATACAAAACACACACTTCAGTGATTATAATCCTCACCCTGGCGTAACATAAAACACACACTGCTGTTATTATAATCCTCACTCTGGTGTAATATAAAACACACACTGCGGTGATTATAATCCTCAGCCTGGTGTAATGTAAAACACACACTGCGGTGATTATAGTCTGCACCCTGGTGTAATATAATCAACACACTGCGGTGATTATAATCCTCACCCTGGTGTAATGTAAAACACGCAGTGCGATGATTATAATCCTCACCCAGGAATAATTTACAACACACACTGTGGTGAATATACTCCTCACACTGGTGTCATACAAAACACACACTGCGGTGATTATAATCCTCACCCGGGTGTAATATAAAACTCACACTACGGTGATTATAATCCTCAACTTAGTGTAATGTAAAACACTCACTACTGTGATTATAAACCTCACCCTGGAGTCATATAAAACACAAACTGCGGTGATTATAATCCTCACCCTGGTGTAATGTAAAACACACACTGCGATGATTATAATCCTCACTCTGGTGTAATATAAAACACACACTGCGGTGATTATAATCCTCACCCTGGTGTAACATAAAACACACACTGCGGTGATTATAAGCCTCACCCTGGTGTAATATAAAACACATACTGCGGTGATTATAATCCTCACCCTGGTGTCATGTAAAACACACACTGCGATGATTATAATCATCACTCTGGTGTAATATAAAACACACACTGCGGTGATTATAATCCTCACCCTGGTGTAATGTAAAACACACAGTGCGGTGATTATAATCCTCACTCTGGTGTAATATAAAACACACACTGCGGTGATTATAATCCTCACCCTGGTGTAATGTAAAACATGCACTGCAGTGATTTTAATCCTCACCCTGGTGTAATATAAAACACACACTGCGGTGATTATGATCCTCACCCTGGTGTAATATAAAACATACACTGCAGTGATTGTATTCCTCACCCTGGTGTAATATAAAACTCACGCTACGGTGATTATAATCCTCAACTTAGTGTAATGTAAAACACTCACCACTGTGATTATAAACCTCACCCTGGTGTCATATAAAACACACACTGCGGTGATTATAATCCTCACCCTGGTGTAATGTAAAACACACACGGCGATGATTATAATCCTCACCCTGGTGTAATGTAAAACACACACTGCGGTGATTATAATCCTCACTCTGGTGCAATATAAAACACACACTGCGCTGATTATAATCCTCACCCTGGTGTAACATAAAACACACACTGCGGTGATTATAAGCCTCACCCTGGTGTAATGTAAAACACACTCTGCGGTGAGTATAATCCTCACTCTGGAGTAATATAAAACACAAACTGCGGTGATTATGATCGTCACACTGGTATAATATAAAACACACAGTGCGGTGATTATGATCGTCACCCTGGTTTAATATAAAACACAAACTGCGGTGATCATAATCCTCACCCTGGTGTCATATAAAACACACACTGCGGTGATTATATTCCTCACCCTGCTGTAATATAAAACACACACTGCGGTGATTATAATCTTCACCCTGGTGTAATATAAAACACACACTGCGGTGATTATAATCCTCACCCTGGTGTCATGTAAAACACACACTGCGATGATTATAATCCTCACTCTGGTGTAATATAAAACACACACTGCGGTGATTATAATCCTCACCCTGGTGTAATGTAAAACACACTCTGCGGTGAGTATAATCCACACTCTGGTGTAATATAAAACACAAACTGCGGTGATTATGATCGTCACCCTGGTATAATATAAAACACACAGTGCGGTGATTAAAATCCTCACTCTGGTTTAATATAAAACACACACTGCGGTGATTATAATCCTCACCCTGGTGTAATGTAAAACATACACTGCAGTGATTTTATTCCTCACCCTGGTGTAATATAAAACACACACTGCGGTGATTATAATCCTCACCCTGGTGTAATATAAAACATACACTGCAGTGATTTTATTCCTCACCCTGGTGTAATATAAAACACACACTGCGGTGATTATAATCTTCACCCTGGTGTAATATACAACACACTGCGGTGATTATAATCCTCACCCTGGTGTAATGTAAAACACACACTGCGATGATTATAATCCTCACTCTGGTGTAATATAAACACACACTGCGGTGATTATATTCCTCACCCTGGTGTAATGTAAAACAAACACTGCGGTGATTATAATCCTCACCCTGGTGTAATATAAAACACACACTGCGGTGGTTATAATCCTCACCCTGGTGTAATATAAAACCCACACTGCGGTGATTATGATCGTCACCCTGGTGTCATGTAAAACACACACTGCGATGATTATAACCCTCACTCTGGTGTAATATAAAACACACACTGCGGTGATTATAATCCTCACCCTGGTGTAATGTAAAACACACTCTGCGGTGAGTATAATCCTCACTCTGGTGTAATATAAAACACAAACTGTGGTGATTATGATCGTCACCCTGGTATAATATAAAACACACAGTGCGGTGATTATAATCCTCACTCTGGTGTAATATAAAACACACACTGCGGTGATTATAATCCTCACCTTGGTGTAATATAAAACACACACTGCAGTGATTTTATTCCTCACCCTGGTGTAATATAAAACACACTGCGGTGATTATAATCTTCACCCTGGTGTAAGATAAAACACACACTGCGGTGATTATAATCCTCACCCTGGTGTAATGTAAAACACACACTGCGATGATTATAATCCTCACTCTGGAGTAATATAAACACATACTGCGGTGATTATATTTCTCACCCTGGTGTAATGTAAAGCAAACACTGCGGTGATTATAATCCTCACCCTGGTGTAATATAAAACCCACACTGCGGTGATTACGATCGTCACCCTGGTGTAATATAAAACTCACACAGCGGTGATTATGATCGTCATCCTGGTGTAATATAAAACACACACTGCGGTGATTATAATCCTCACCCTGGTGTAATATAAAACAAACACTGCGGTGATTATGATCGTCACCCTGGTGTAATATAAAACACACACTGCGGTGATTATGATCGTCACCCTTTTGCAATATAAAACACACACTGCGGTGGTTATAATCCTCACCCTGGTGTAATATAAAACACACACTGCGGTGATTATGATCGTCACCCTGGTGCAATATAAAACACACACTGCGGTGATTATAATCCTCACCCTGGTGTAATATAAAACACACACTGCGGTGATTATAATCCTTAACCTGGTGGGATGTAAAACACACACTGCAGTGATTATAATCCTCACCCTGGTGTAAGATAAAACATACACTGCGGTGATTATAATCCTCACCCTGGTGTAATATAAAACACACACTGCGGTGATTATAATCCTCACTCTGGTGTAATGTAAAACACACACTGCGGTGATTATAATCTTCACCCTGGTGTAATGTAAAACACACACTGCGGTGATTATAATCCTCACCCTGGTGTAATGTAAAACACACACTGCGGTGATTATAATCCTCACCCTGGTGTAATGTAAAACACACACTGCGGTGATTATAATCCTCACTCTGGTGTAATGTAAAACACACACTGCGGTGATTATAATCCTCAGGCTGGTGTAATATAAAACACACTGCGGTGATTATAATCCTCACCCTGGTGTAATATAAAACACACACTGCGGTTATTATAATCCTTACCCTGGTGTAATATAAAACACAAACTGCGGTGATTATGATCGTCACCCTGGTATAATATAAAACACACAGTGCGGTGATTATAATCCTCACTCTGGTGTAATATAAAACACACACTGCGGTGATTATAATCCTCACCCTGGTGTAATGTAAAACATACACTGCAGTGATTTTATTCCTCACCCTGGTGTAATATAAAACACACACTGCGGTGATTATAATCCTCACCCTGGTGTAATATAAAACATACACTGCAGTGATTGTATTCCTCACCCTGGTGTAATATAAAACTCACACTACGGTGATTATAATCCTCAACTTAGTGTAATGTAAAACACTCACTACTGTGATTATAAACCTCACCCTGGTGTCAAATAAAACACACACTGCGGTGATTATAATCCTCACCCTGGTGTAATGTAAAACACACACTGCGATGATTATAATCCTCACCCTGGTGTAATGTAAAACACACACTGCGGTGATTATAATCCTCACTCTGGTGCAATATAAAACACACACTGCGGTGATTATAATCCTCACCCTGGTGTAACATAAAACACACACTGCGGTGATTATAAGCCTCACCCTGGTGTAATGTAAAACACACTCTGCGGTGAGTATAATCCTCACTCTGGTGTAATATAAAACACAAACTGCGGTGATTATGATCGTCACCCTGGTATAATATAAAACACACAGTGCGGTGATTATAATCCTCACTCTGGTGTAATATAAAACACACACTGCGGTGATTATAATCCTCACCCTGGTGGAATGTAAAACATACACTGCAGTGATTTTATTCCTCACCCTGGTGTAATATAAAACACACACTGCGGTGATTATAATCCTCACCCTGGTGTAATATAAAACATACACTGCAGTGATTTTATTCCTCACCCTGGTGTAATATAAAACACACACTACGGTGATTATAATCCTCAACTTAGTGTAATGTAAAACACTCACTACTGTGATTATAAACCTCACCCTGGTGTCATATAAAACACACACTGCGGTGATTATAATCCTCACCCTGGTGTAATGTAAAACACACACGGCGATGATTATAATCCTCACCCTGGTGTAATGTAAAACACACACTGCGGTGATTATAATCCTCACTCTGGTGCAATATAAAACACACACTGCGGTGATTATAATCCTCACCCTGGTGTAACATAAAACACACACTGCGGTGATTATAAGCCTCACCCTGGTGTAATGTAAAACACACTCTGCGGTGAGTATAATCCTCACTCTGGTGTAATATAAAACACAAACTGCGGTGATTATGATCGTCACCCTGGTATTATATAAAACACACAGTGCGGTGATTATGATCGTCACCCTGGTGTAATATAAAACACAAACTGCGGTGATCATAATCCTCACCCTGGTGTAATATAAAACACACACTGCGGTGATTATATTCCACACCCTGCTGTAATATAAAACACACACTGTGGTGATTATAATCTTCACCCTGGTGTAATATAAAACACACACTGCGGTGATTATAATCCTCACACTGGTGTAATATAAAACACACTCTGCGGTGGTTATGATCCTCACCCTGATGTAATATAAAACACACACTGCGGTGATTATAATCCTCACCCTGGTGTAATATAAAACACACTCTGCGGTGGTTATAATCCTCATCCTGGTGTAATACAAAACACACACTTCAGTGTTTATAATCCTCACCCTGGCCTAATATAAAAAACACACTGCAGTGATTATAATCTTCACCCTGGTGGAATGTAAAACACACACTGCGGTGATTATAATCCTCAATCTGATGTAATGTAAAACACACACTGCGGTGATTATAATCCTCACCCTGGTGTAATATAAAACACACACTGCTGTGATTATAATCCTCACCCTGGTGTCATATAAAACACACAATGCTGTGATTATAATCCTCACCCTGGTGTCATATAAAACACACACTGCGGTGATTATAATCCTCACTCTGGTGTCATGTAAAACACACACTGCGGTGATTATAATCCTCACCCTGGTGTAATATAATAAACACACTGCGGTGATTATAATCCTCGCCCTGATGCAATATAAAACACACTTTGCGATGATTATAATCCTCACCCTGGTGTCATATACAACATACACTGCCGCGATTATAATCCTCATCCTCACCCTGGTGTAATATAAAACACACACTGCGGTGATTATAATCCTCACTCTGGTGAAATATAAAACACACACGGCGGTGATTATAATCCTCACCCTGGTGTAATATAAAACACACAGTGCGGTGATTATGATCGTCACCCTGGTGTAATATAAAACACAGTGCGGTGATTATAATCCTCACTCTGGTGTAATATAAAACACAAACTGCGGTGATCATAATCCTTACCCTGGTGTAATATAAAACACACACTGCGGTGATTATATTCCTCACCTTGCTGTTATATAAAACACACACTGCGGTGATTATTATCCCTATCCTGGTGTAATATAAAACACACACTACAGTGATTATAATTCTCACCCTCGTGTAATATAAAACACACACTGCGGTGATTGTATTCCTCACCCTGGTGTAATGTAAAACACACACTGCGGTGATTATAATCCTCACTCTGGTGTAATATAAAACACACACTGCGGTGATTATAATCCTCATCCTGGTGTAATACAAAACACACACTTCAGTGATTATAATCCTCACCCTGGCGTAATATAAAACACATACTGCGGTGATTATATTCCTCACCTTGCTGTAATACAAAACACACACTTCAGTGATTATAATCCTCACCCTGGCGTAACATAAAACACACACTGCTGTTATTATAATCCTCACTCTGGTGTAATATAAAACACACACTGCGGTGATTATAATCCTTAACCTGGTGGGATGTAAAACACACACTGCAGTGATTATAATCCTCACCCTGGTGTAAGATAAAACATACACTGCGGTGATTATAATCCTCACCCTGGTGTAATATAAAACACACACTGCGGTGATTATAATCCTCACTCTGGTGTAATGTAAAACACACACTGCGGTGATTATAATCCTCACCCTGGTGTAATGTAAAACACACACTGCGGTGATTATAATCCTCACCCTGGTGTAATGTAAAACACACACTGCGGTGATTATAATCCTCACCCTGGTGTAATGTAAAACACACACTGCGGTGATTATAATCCTCACTCTGGTGTAATGTAAAACACACACTGCGGTGATTATAATCCTCAGGCTGGTGTAATATAAAACACACTGCGGTGATTATAATCCTCACCCTGGTGTAATATAAAACACACACTGCGGTTATTATAATCCTTACCCTGGTGTAATATAAAACACACACTGCGGTGATTATAATCCTCACACTGGTGTAATATAAAACACACACTGCGGTGATTATAATCCTCACCCTGGTGTCATATAAAATACACACTGCGGTGATTATAATCCTCACACTAGTGTAATATAAAACACACACTGCGGTGATTATAATCCTCACCCTGGTGTAATATAAAACACACACTGCGGTGATTATTATCCTCATCCTGGTGTAATACAAAACTCACACTTCAGTGATTATAATCCTTACCCTGGTGTAATGTAAAACACACACTGCGATGATTAGAGTCCGCACCCTGGTGTAATATAATCAACACATTGCAGTGATTATAATCCTCACCCTGGTGTAATATAAAACACACACTGCGGTGATTATAATCCTAACGTTGATGTCATGTAAAACACACAGTGCGATGATTATAATCCTCACCCTGGAGTAATTTACAACACACACTGTGGTGAATATACTCCTCACCCTGGTGTCATACAAAACACACACTGCGGTAATTATAATCCTCACCCTGGTGTAATATAAAACACACTCTGCGGTGAGTATAATCCTCACTCTGGTGTAATATAAAACACAAACTGCGGTGATTATGATCGTCACCCTGGTATAATATAAAACACACAGTGCGGTGATTATAATCCTCACTCTGGTGTAATATAAAACACACACTGCGGTGATTATAATCCTCACCCTGGTGTAATATAAAACATACACTGCAGTGATTGTATTCCTCACCCTGGTGTAATATAAAGCTCACACTACGGTGATTATAATCCTCAATTTAGTGTAATGTAAAACACTCACTACTGTGATTATAAACCTCACCCTGGTGTCAAATAAAACACACACTGCGGTGATTATAATCCTCACCCTGGTGTAATGTAAAACACACACTGCGATGATTATAATCCTCACCCTGGTGTAATGTAAAACACACACTGCGGTGATTATAATCCTCACTCTGGTGCAATATAAAACACACACTGCGGTGATTATAATCCTCACCCTGGTGTAACATAAAACACACACTGCGGTGATTATAAGCCTCACCCTGGTGTAATGTAAAACACACTCTGCGGTGAGTATAATCCTCACTCTGGTGTAATATAAAACACAAACTGCGGTGATTATGATCGTCACCCTGGTATAATATAAAACACACAGTGCGGTGATTATAATCCTCACTCTGGTGTAATATAAAACACACACTGCGGTGATTATAATCCTCACCCTGGTGGAATGTAAAACATACACTGCAGTGATTTTATTCCTCACCCTGGTGTAATATAAAACACACACTGCGGTGATTATAATCCTCACCCTGGTGTAATATAAAACATACACTGCAGTGATTTTATTCCTCACCCTGGTGTAATATAAAACTCACACTACGGTGATTATAATCCTCAACTTAGTGTAATGTAAAACACTCACTACTGTGATTATAAACCTCACCCTGGTGTCATATAAAACACACACTGCGGTGATTATAATCCTCACCCTGGTGTAATGTAAAACACACACGGCGATGATTATAATCCTCACCCTGGTGTAATGTAAAACACACACTGCGGTGATTATAATCCTCACTCTGGTGCAATATAAAACACACACTGCGGTGATTATAATCCTCACCCTGGTGTAACATAAAACACACACTGCGGTGATTATAAGCCTCACCCTGGTGTAATGTAAAACACACTCTGCGGTGAGTATAATCCTCACTCTGGTGTAATATAAAACACAAACTGCGGTGATTATGATCGTCACCCTGGTATTATATAAAACACACAGTGCGGTGATTATGATCGTCACCCTGGTGTAATATAAAACACAAACTGCGGTGATCATAATCCTCACCCTGGTGTAATATAAAACACACACTGCGGTGATTATATTCCACACCCTGCTGTAATATAAAACACACACTGCGGTGATTATAATCTTCACCCTGGTGTAATATAAAACACACACTGCGGTGATTATCATCCTCACCCTGGTGTCATGTAAAACACACACTGCGATGATTATAATCCTCACTCTGGTGTAATATAAAACACACACTGCGGTGATTATAATCCTCACCCTGGTGTAATGTAAAACACACTCTGCGGTGAGTATAATCCTCACTCTGGTGTAATATAAAACACAAACTGTGGTGATTATGATCGTCACCCTGGTATAATATAAAACGCACAGTGCGGTGATTATAGTCCTCACTCTGGTGTAATATAAAACACACACTGCGGTGATTATAATCCTCACCCTGGTGTAATGTAAAACATACACTGCAGTGATTTTATTCCTCACCCTGGTGTAATATAAAACACACACTGCGATGATTATAATCCTCACTCTGGTGTAATATAAAACACACACTGCGGTGATTATAATCCTCACCCTGGTGTAATGTAAAACATACACTGCAGTGATTTTATTCCTCACCCTGGTGTAATGTAAACCACACACTGCGATGATTATAATCCTCACTCTGGTGTAATATAAACACACACTGCGGTGATTATAATCCTCACTCTGGTGTAATATAAAACACACACTGTGGTGATTATAATCCTCACCCTGGTGTAATGTAAAACATACACTGCAGTGATTTTATTCCTCACCCTGGTGTAATATAAAACACACACTGCGGTGATTATAATCCTCACTCTGGTGTAATATAAAACACACACTGCGGTGATTATAATCCTCACCCTGGTGTAATGTAAAACATACACTGCAGTGATTTTATTCCTCACCCTGGTGTAATGTAAAACACACACTGCGATGATTATAATCCTCACTCTGGTGTAATATAAACACACACTGCGGTGATTATAATCCTCACCCTGGTGTAATATAAGACACACACTGCGGTGGTTATAATCCTCACCCTGGTGTAATATAAAACCCACACTGCGGTGATTATGATCGTCACCCTGGTGTCATGTAAAACACACACTGCGATGATTATAATCCTCACTCTGGTGTAATATAAAACACACACTGCGGTGATTATAATCCTCACCCTGGTGTAATGTAAAACACACTCTGCGGTGAGTATAATCCTCACTCTGGTGTAATATAAAACACAAACTGTGGTGATTATGATCGTCACCCTGGTATAATATAAAACACACAGTGCGGTGATTATAATCCTCACTCTGGTGTAATATAAAACACACACTGCGGTGATTATAATCCTCACCCTGGTGTAATGTAAAACATACACTGCAGTGATTTTATTCCTCACCCTGGTGTAATATAAAACACACACTGCGGTGATTATAATCCTCACCCTGGTGTAATATAAAACATACACTGCAGTGATTTTATTCCTCACCCTGGTGTAATATAAAACACACACTGCGGTGATTATAATCTTCACCCTGGTGTAATATAAAACACACACTGCGGTGATTATAATCCTCACCCTGGTGTAATGTAAAACACACACTGCGATGATTATAATCCTCACTCTGGTGTAATATAAAGACACACTGCGGTGATTATATTCCTCACCCTGGTGTAATGTAAAACAAACACTGCGGTGATTATCATCCTCACCCTGGTGTAATATAAAACACACACTGCGGTGGTTATAATCCTCACCCTGGTGTAATATAAAACCCACACTGCGGTGATTATGATCGTCACCCTGGTGTAATATAAAACACACACTGTGGTGATTATGATCGTCACCCTTTTGTAATATAAAACACACACTGCGGTGATTATGATCGTCACCCTGGTGTAATATAAAACACACACTGCGGTGATTATGATCGTCACCCTTTTGTAATATAAAACACACACTGCGGTGGTTATAATCCTCACCCTTTTGTAATATCAAACACACACTGCGGTGATTATAATCCTCACCCTGGTGTAATGTAAAACACACACTGCGATGATTATAATCCTCACCCTGGTGTAATATAAAACATACACTGCGGTGATTTTATTCCTCACCCTGGTGTAATATAAAACACACACTGCGGTGATTATAATCTTCACCCTGGTGTAATATAAAACACACTTTGCGATGATTATAATCCTCACCCTGGTGTAATATAAAACACACTTTGCGATGATTATAATCCTCACCCTGGTGTCATATACAACATACACTGCCGCGATTATAATCCTCACTCTGGTGTAATATAAAACACACACTGATGGGATTATATTCCTCACCCTGGTGTTCTGTAAAACACACACTGCGGTGATTATAATCCTCAGGCTGGTGTAATATAAAACACACTGCGGTGATTATAATCCTCACCCTGGTGTAATGTAAAACACACACTGCGGTTATTATAATCCTCACCCTGGTGTAATGTAAAACACACACTGCGGTGATTATAATCCTCAGGCTGGTGTAATATAAAACACACTGCGGTGATTATAATCCTCACCCTGATGTAATGTAAAACACACACTGCGGTTATTATAATCCTCACCCTGGTGTAATGTAAAACATACACTGCAGTGATTTTATTCCTCACCCTGGTGTAATATAAAACACACACTGCGGTGATTATAATCCTCACCCTGGTGTAATATAAAACATACACTGCAGTGAATGTATTCCTCACCCTGGTGTAATATAAAGCTCACACTACGGTGATTATAATCCTCAATTTAGTGTAATGTAAAACACTCACTACTGTGATTATAAACCTCACCCTGGTGTCAAATAAAACACACACTGCGGTGATTATAATCCTCACCCTGGTGTAATGTAAAACACACACTGCAATGATTATAATCCTCACCCTGGTGTAATGTAAAACACACACTGCGGTGATTATAATCCTCACTCTGGTGCAATATAAAACACACACTGCGGTGATTATAATCCTCACCCTGGTGTAACATAAAACACACACTGCGGTGATTATAAGCCTCACCCTGGTGTAATGTAAAACACACTCTGCGGTGAGTATAATCCTCACTCTGGTGTAATATAAAACACAAACTGCGGTGATTATGATCGTCACCCTGGTATAATATAAAACACACAGTGCGGTGATTATAATCCTCACTCTGGTGTAATATAAAACACACACTGCGGTGATTATAATCCTCACCCTGGTGGAATGTAAAACATACACTGCAGTGATTTTATTCCTCACCCTGGTGTAATATAAAACACACACTGCGGTGATTATTATCCTCACCCTGGTGTAATATAAAACATACACTGCAGTGATTTTATTCCTCACCCTGGTGTAATATAAAACTCACACTACGGTGATTATAATCCTCAACTTAGTGTAATGTAAAACACTCACTACTGTGATTATAAACCTCACCCTGGTGTCATATAAAACACACACTGCGGTGATTATAATCCTCACCCTGGTGTAATGTAAAACACACACGGCGATGATTATAATCCTCACCCTGGTGTAATGTAAAACACACACTGCGGTGATTATAATCCTCACTCTGGTGCAATATAAAACACACACTGCGGTGATTATAATCCTCACCCTGGTGTAACATAAAACACACACTGCGGTGATTATAAGCCTCACCCTGGTGTAATGTAAAACACACTCTGCGGTGAGTATAATCCTCACTCTGGTGTAATATAAAACACAAACTGCGGTGATTATGATCGTCACCCTGGTATTATATAAAACACACAGTGCGGTGATTATGATCGTCACCCTGGTGTAATATAAAACACAAACTGCGGTGATCATAATCCTCACCCTGGTGTAATATAAAACACACACTGCGGTGATTATATTCCACACCCTGCTGTAATATAAAACACACACTGCGGTGATTATAATCTTCACCCTGGTGTAATATAAAACACACACTGCGGTGATTATCATCCTCACCCTGGTGTCATGTAAAACACACACTGCGATGATTATAATCCTCACTCTGGTGTAATATAAAACACACACTGCGGTGATTATAATCCTCACCCTGGTGTAATGTAAAACACACTCTGCGGTGAGTATAATCCTCACTCTGGTGTAATATAAAACACAAACTGTGGTGATTATGATCGTCACCCTGGTATAATATAAAACGCACAGTGCGGTGATTATAGTCCTCACTCTGGTGTAATATAAAACACACACTGCGGTGATTATAATCCTCACCCTGGTGTAATGTAAAACATACACTGCAGTGATTTTATTCCTCACCCTGGTGTAATATAAAACACACACTGCGATGATTATAATCCTCACTCTGGTGTAATATAAAACACACACTGCGGTGATTATAATCCTCACCCTGGTGTAATGTAAAACATACACTGCAGTGATTTTATTCCTCACCCTGGTGTAATGTAAACCACACACTGCGATGATTATAATCCTCACTCTGGTGTAATATAAACACACACTGCGGTGATTATAATCCTCACTCTGGTGTAATATAAAACACACACTGTGGTGATTATAATCCTCACCCTGGTGTAATGTAAAACATACACTGCAGTGATTTTATTCCTCACCCTGGTGTAATATAAAACACACACTGCGGTGATTATAATCCTCACTCTGGTGTAATATAAAACACACACTGCGGTGATTATAATCCTCACCCTGGTGTAATGTAAAACATACACTGCAGTGATTTTATTCCTCACCCTGGTGTAATGTAAAACACACACTGCGATGATTATAATCCTCACTCTGGTGTAATATAAACACACACTGCGGTGATTATAATCCTCACCCTGGTGTAATATAAAACACACACTGCGGTGGTTATAATCCTCACCCTGGTGTAATATAAAACCCACACTGCGGTGATTATGATCGTCACCCTGGTGTCATGTAAAACACACACTGCGATGATTATACTCCTCACTCTGGTGTAATATAAAACACACACTGCGGTGATTATAATCCTCACCCTGGTGTAATGTAAAACACACTCTGCGGTGAGTATAATCCTCACTCTGGTGTAATATAAAACACAAACTGTGGTGATTATGATCGTCACCCTGGTATAATATAAAACACACAGTGCGGTGATTATAATCCTCACTCTGGTGTAATATAAAACACACACTGCGGTGATTATAATCCTCACCCTGGTGTAATGTAAAACATACACTGCAGTGATTTTATTCCTCACCCTGGTGTAATATAAAACACACACTGCGGTGATTATAATCCTCACCCTGGTGTAATATAAAACATACACTGCAGTGATTTTATTCCTCACCCTGGTGTAATATAAAACACACACTGCGGTGATTATAATCTTCACCCTGGTGTAATATAAAACACACACTGCGGTGATTATAATCCTCACCCTGGTGTAATGTAAAACACACACTGCGATGATTATAATCCTCACTCTGGTGTAATATAAAGACACACTGCGGTGATTATATTCCTCACCCTGGTGTAATGTAAAACAAACACTGCGGTGATTATCATCCTCACCCTGGTGTAATATAAAACACACACTGCGGTGGTTATAATCCTCACCCTGGTGTAATATAAAACCCACACTGCGGTGATTATGATCGTCACCCTGGTGTAATATAAAACACACACTGCGGTGATTATGATCGTCACCCTTTTGTAATATAAAACACACACTGCGGTGATTATGATCGTCACCCTGGTGTAATATAAAACACACACTGCGGTGATTATGATCGTCACCCTTTTGTAATATAAAACACACACTGCGGTGGTTATAATCCTCACTCTGGTGTAATATAAAACACACACTGCGGTGGTTATAATCCTCACCCTGGTGTAATATCAAACACACACTGCGGTGATTATAATCCTCACCCTGGTGTAATGTAAAACACACACTGCGATGATTATAATCCTCACCCTGGTGTAATATAAAACATACACTGCGGTGATTTTATTCCTCACCCTGGTGTAATATAAAACACACACTGCGGTGATTATAATCTTCACCCTGGTGTAATATAAAACACACTTTGCGATGATTATAATCCTCACCCTGGTGTAATATAAAACACACTTTGCGATGATTATAATCCTCACCCTGGTGTCATATACAACATACACTGCCGCGATTATAATCCTCACTCTGGTGTAATATAAAACACACACTGATGGGATTATATTCCTCACCCTGGTGTTCTGTAAAACACACACTGCGGTGATTATAATCCTCAGGCTGGTGTAATATAAAACACACTGCGGTGATTATAATCCTCACCCTGGTGTAATGTAAAACACACACTGCGGTTATTATAATCCTCACCCTGGTGTAATATAAAACACACACTGCGGTGATTATAATCCTCACTCTGGTGTAATATAAAACACACACTGCGGTGATTATAATCCTCACTCTGGTGTAATATAAACACACACTGCGGTGATTATATTCCTCACCCTGGTGTAATGTAAAACAAACACTGCGGTGATTATAATCCTCACCCTGGTGTAATATAAAACACACACTGCGGTGGTTATAATCCTCACCCTGGTGTAATATAAAACCCACACTGCGGTGATTATGATCGTCACCCTGGTGTCATGTAAAACACACACTGCGATGATTATAATCCTCACTCTGGTGTAATATAAAACACACACTGCGGTGATTATAATCCTCACCCTGGTGTAATGTAAAACACACTCTGCGGTGAGTATAATCCTCACTCTGGTGTAATATAAAACACAAACTGTGGTGATTATGATCGTCACCCTGGTATAATATAAAACACACAGTGCGGTGATTATAATCCTCACTCTGGTGTAATATAAAACACACACTGCGGTGATTATAATCCTCACCCTGGTGTAATGTAAAACATACACTGCAGTGATTTTATTCCTCACCCTGGTGTAATATAAAACACACACTGTGGTGATTATAATCCTCACCCTGGTGTAATATAAAACATACACTGCAGTGATTTTATTCCTCACCCTGGTGTAATATAAAACACACACTGCGGTGATTATAATCTTCACCCTGGTGTAATATAAAACACACACTGCTGTGATTATAATCCTCACCCTGGTGTAATGTAAAACACACACTGCGATGATTATAATCCTCACTCTGGTGTAATATAAACACACACTGCGGTGATTATATTCCTCACCCTGGTGTAATGTAAAACAAACACTGCGGTGATTATCATCCTCACCCTGGTGTAATATAAAACACACACTGCGGTGGTTATAATCCTCACCCTGGTGTAATATAAAACACACACTGCGGTGTTTATGATCGTCACCCTGGTGTAATATAAAACCCACACTGCGGTGATTATGATCGTCATCCTGGTGTAATATAAAACACACACTGCGGTGATTATAATCCTCACCCTGGTGTAATATAAAACAAACACTGTGGTGATTATGATCGTCACCCTTTTGTAATATAAAACACACACTGCGGTGGTTATAATCCTCACCCTGGTGTAATATAAAACACACACTGCGGTGATTATGATCGTCACCCTGGTGTAATATAAAACACACACTGCGGTGATTATAATCCTCACCCTGGTGTAATGTAAAACACACACTGCGATGATTATAATCCTCACCCTGGTGTAATATAAAACATTCACTGCGGTGATTTTATTCCTCACCCTGGTGTAATATAAAACACACACTGCGGTGATTATAATCTTCACCCTGGTGTAATATAAAACACACTTTGCGATGATTATAATCCTCACCCTGGTGTAATATAAAACACACTTTGCGATGATTATAATCCTCACCCTGGTGTCATATACAACATACACTGCCGCGATTATAATCCTCACTCTGGTGTAATATAAAACACACACTGATGGGATTATATTCCTCACCCTGGTGTTCTGTAAAACACACACTGCGGTGATTATAATCCTCAGGCTGGTGTAATATAAAACACACTGCGGTGATTATAATCCTCACCCTGGTGTAATGTAAAACACACACTGCGGTTATTATAATCCTCACCCTGGTGTAATGTAAAACACACACTGCGGTGATTATAATCCTCAGGCTGGTGTAATATAAAACACACTGCGGTGATTATAATCCTCACCCTGGTGTAATGTAAAACACACACTGCGGTTATTATAATCCTCACCCTGGTGTAATATAAAACACACACTGCGGTGATTATAATCCTCACTCTGGTGTAATATAAAACACACACTGCGGTGATTATAATCTTCACCCTGGTGTAATGTAAAACATACACTGCAGTGATTTTATTCCTCACCCTGGTGTAATGTAAAACACACACTGCGATGATTATAATCCTCACTCTGGTGTAATATAAACACACACTGCGGTGATTATATTCCTCACCCTGGTGTAATGTAAAACAAACACTGCGGTGATTATAATCCTCACCCTGGTGTAATATAAAACACACACTGCGGTGGTTATAATCCTCACCCTGGTGTAATATAAAACCCACACTGCGGTGATGATGATCGTCACCCTGGTGTCATGTAAAACACACACTGCAGTGATCATAATCCTCACCCGGGTGTAATATAAAACACACACTGCGGTGATTATATTCCACACCCTGCTGTAATATAAAACACACACTGCGGTGATTATAATCTTCACCCTGGTGTAATATAAAACACACACTGCGGTGATTATCATCCTCACCCTGGTGTCATCTAAAACACACACTGCGATGATTATAATCCTCACTCTGGTGTAATATAAAACACACACTGCGGTGATTATAATCCTCACCCTGGTGTAATGTAAAACACACTCTGCGGTGAGTATAATCCTCACTCTGGTGTAATATAAAACACAAACTGTGGTGATTATGATCGTCACCCTGGTATAATATAAAACACACAGTGCGGTGATTATAATCCTCACTCTGGTGTAATATAAAACACACACTGCGGTGATTATAATCCTCACCCTGGTGTAATGTAAAACATACACTGCAGTGATCATAATCCTCACCCTGGTGTAATATAAAACACACACTGCGGTGATTATATTCCACACCCTGCTGTAATATAAAACACACACTGCGGTGATTATAATCTTCACCCTGGTGTAATATAAAACACACACTGCGGTGATTATCATCCTCACCCTGGTGTCATGTAAAACACACACTGCGATGATTATAATCCTCACTCTGGTGTAATATAAAACACACACTGCGGTGATTATAATCCTCACCCTGGTGTAATGTAAAACACACTCTGCGGTGAGTATAATCCTCACTCTGGTGTAATATAAAACACAAACTGTGGTGATTATGATCGTCACCCTGGTATAATATAAAACACACAGTGCGGTGATTATAGTCCTCACTCTGGTGTAATATAAAACACACACTGCGGTGATTATAATCCTCACCCTGGTGTAATATAAAACACACACTGCGGTGATTATAATCCTCACCCTGGTGTAATGTAAAACATACACTGCAGTGATTTTATTCCTCACCCTGGTGTAATATAAAACACACACTGCGATGATTATAATCCTCACTCTGGTGTAATATAAAACACACACTGCGGTGATTATAATCCTCACCCTGGTGTAATGTAAAACATACACTGCAGTGATTTTATTCCTCACCCTGGTGTAATGTAAAACACACACTGCGATGATTATAATCCTCACTCTGGTGTAATATAAACACACACTGCGGTGATTATAATCCTCACTCTGGTGTAATATAAAACACACACTGCGGTGATTATAATCCTCACCCTGGTGTAATGTAAAACATACACTGCAGTGATTTTATTCCTCACCCTGGTGTAATGTAAAACACACACTGCGATGATTATAATCCTCACTCTGGTGTATTATAAACACACACTGCGGTGATTATAATCCTCACCCTGGTGTAATATAAAACACACACTGCGGTGATTATAATCCTCACTCTGGTGTAATATAAAACACACACTGCGGTGATTATAATCCTCACCCTGGTGTAATGTAAAACATACACTGCAGTGATTTTATTCCTCACCCTGGTGTAATGTAAAACACACACTGCGATGATTATAATCCTCACTCTGGTGTAATATAAACACACACTGCGGTGATTATAATCCTCACCCTGGTGTAATATAAAACACACACTGCGGTGGTTATAATCCTCACCCTGGTGTAATATAAAACCCACACTGCGGTGATTATGATCGTCACCCTGGTGTCATGTAAAACACACACTGCGATGATTATAATCCTCACTCTGGTGTAATATAAAACACACACTGCGGTGATTATAATCCTCACCCTGGTGTAATGTAAAACACACTCTGCGGTGAGTATAATCCTCACTCTGGTGTAATATAAAACACAAACTGTGGTGATTATGATCGTCACCCTGGTATAATATAAAACACACAGTGCGGTGATTATAATCCTCACTCTGGTGTAATATAAAACACACACTGCGGTGATTATAATCCTCACCCTGGTGTAATGTAAAACATACACTGCAGTGATTTTATTCCTCACCCTGGTGTAATATAAAACACACACTGCGGTGATTATAATCCTCACCCTGGTGTAATATAAAACATACACTGCAGTGATTTTATTCCTCACCCTGGTGTAATATAAAACACACACTGCGGTGATTATAATTCTCACCCTCGTGTAATATAAAACACACACTGCGGTGATTGTATTCCTCACCCTGGTGTAATGTAAAACACACACTGCTGTGATTATAATCCTCACTCTGGTGTAATATAAAACACACACTGCGGTGATTATAATCCTCATCCTGGTGTAATACAAAACACACACTTCAGTGATTATAATCCTCACCCTGGCGTAATATAAAACACATACTGCGGTGATTATATTCCTCACCTTGCTGTAATACAAAACACACACTTCAGTGATTATAATCCTCACCCTGGCGTAACATAAAACACACACTGCTGTTATTATAATCCTCACTCTGGTGTAATATAAAACACACACTGCGGTGATTATAATCCTTAACCTGGTGGGATGTAAAACACACACTGCAGTGATTATAATCCTCACCCTGGTGTAAGATAAAACATACACTGCGGTGATTATAATCCTCACCCTGGTGTAATATAAAACACACACTGCGGTGATTATAATCCTCACTCTGGTGTAATGTAAAACACACACTGCGGTGATTATAATCCTCACCCTGGTGTAATGTAAAACACACACTGCGGTGATTATAATCCTCACCCTGGTGTAATGTAAAACACACACTGCGGTGATTATAATCCTCACCCTGGTGTAATGTAAAACACACACTGCGGTGATTATAATCCTCACTCTGGTGTAATGTAAAACACACACTGCGGTGATTATAATCCTCAGGCTGGTGTAATATAAAACACACTGCGGTGATTATAATCCTCACCCTGGTGTAATATAAAACACACACTGCGGTTATTATAATCCTTACCCTGGTGTAATATAAAACACACACTGCGGTGATTATAATCCTCACACTGGTGTAATATAAAACACACACTGCGGTGATTATAATCCTCACCCTGGTGTCATATAAAATACACACTGCGGTGATTATAATCCTCACACTAGTGTAATATAAAACACACACTGCGGTGATTATAATCCTCACCCTGGTGTAATATAAAACACACACTGCGGTGATTATTATCCTCATCCTGGTGTAATACAAAACTCACACTTCAGTGATTATAATCCTTACCCTGGTGTAATGTAAAACACACACTGCGATGATTAGAGTCCGCACCCTGGTGTAATATAATCAACACATTGCAGTGATTATAATCCTCACCCTGGTGTAATATAAAACACACACTGCGGTGATTATAATCCTAACGTTGATGTCATGTAAAACACACAGTGCGATGATTATAATCCTCACCCTGGAGTAATTTACAACACACACTGTGGTGAATATACTCCTCACCCTGGTGTCATACAAAACACACACTGCGGTAATTATAATCCTCACCCTGGTGTAATATAAAACACACACTGCGGTGAGTATAATCCTCACTCTGGTGTAATATAAAACACAAACTGCGGTGATTATGATCGTCACCCTGGTATAATATAAAACACACAGTGCGGTGATTATAATCCTCACTCTGGTGTAATATAAAACACACACTGCGGTGATTATAATCCTCACCCTGGTGTAATGTAAAACATACACTGCAGTGATTTTATTCCTCACCCTGGTGTAATATAAAACACACACTGCGGTGATTATAATCCTCACCCTGGTGTAATATAAAACATACACTGCAGTGATTGTATTCCTCACCCTGGTGTAATATAAAGCTCACACTACGGTGATTATAATCCTCAATTTAGTGTAATGTAAAACACTCACTACTGTGATTATAAACCTCACCCTGGTGTCAAATAAAACACACACTGCGGTGATTATAATCCTCACCCTGGTGTAATGTAAAACACACACTGCGATGATTATAATCCTCACCCTGGTGTAATGTAAAACACACACTGCGGTGATTATAATCCTCACTCTGGTGCAATATAAAACACACACTGCGGTGATTATAATCCTCACCCTGGTGTAACATAAAACACACACTGCGGTGATTATAAGCCTCACCCTGGTGTAATGTAAAACACACTCTGCGGTGAGTATAATCCTCACTCTGGTGTAATATAAAACACAAACTGCGGTGATTATGATCGTCACCCTGGTATAATATAAAACACACAGTGCGGTGATTATAATCCTCACTCTGGTGTAATATAAAACACACACTGCGGTGATTATAATCCTCACCCTGGTGGAATGTAAAACATACACTGCAGTGATTTTATTCCTCACCCTGGTGTAATATAAAACACACACTGCGGTGATTATAATCCTCACCCTGGTGTAATATAAAACATACACTGCAGTGATTTTATTCCTCACCCTGGTGTAATATAAAACTCACACTACGGTGATTATAATCCTCAACTTAGTGTAATGTAAAACACTCACTACTGTGATGATAAACCTCACCCTGGTGTCATATAAAACACACACTGCGGTGATTATAATCCTCACCCTGGTGTAATGTAAAACACACACGGCGATGATTATAATCCTCACCCTGGTGTAATGTAAAACACACACTGCGGTGATTATAATCCTCACTCTGGTGCAATATAAAACACACACTGCGGTGATTATAATCCTCACCCTGGTGTAACGTAAAACACACACTGCGGTGATTATAAGCCTCACCCTGGTGTAATGTAAAACACACTCTGCGGTGAGTATAATCCTCACTCTGGTGTAATTTAAAACACAAACTGCGGTGATTATGATCGTCACCCTGGTATTATATAAAACACACAGTGCGGTGATTATGATCGTCACCCTGGTGTAATATAAAACACAAACTGCGGTGATCATAATCCTCACCCTGGTGTAATATAAAACACACACTGCGGTGATTATATTCCACACCCTGCTGTAATATAAAACACACACTGCGGTGATTATAATCTTCACCCTGGTGTAATATAAAACACACACTGCGGTGATTATCATCCTCACCCTGGTGTCATGTAAAACACACACTGCGATGATTATAATCCTCACTCTGGTGTAATATAAAACACACACTGCGGTGATTATAATCCTCACCCTGGTGTAATGTAAAACACACTCTGCGGTGAGTATAATCCTCACTCTGGTGTAATATAAAACACAAACTGTGGTGATTATGATCGTCACCCTGGTATAATATAAAACGCACAGTGCGGTGATTATAGTCCTCACTCTGGTGTAATATAAAACACACACTGCGGTGATTATAATCCTCACCCTGGTGTAATGTAAAACATACACTGCAGTGATTTTATTCCTCTCCTTGGTGTAATATAAAACACACACTGCGATGATTATAATCCTCACTCTGGTGTAATATAAAACACACACTGCGGTGATTATAATCCTCACCCTGGTGTAATGTAAAACATACACTGCAGTGATTTTATTCCTCACCCTGGTGTAATGTAAACCACACACTGCGATGATTATAATCCTCACTCTGGTGTAATATAAACACACACTGCGGTGATTATAATCCTCACTCTGGTGTAATATATAACACACACTGCGGTGATTATAATCCTCACCCTGGTGTAATGTAAAACATACACTGCAGTGATTTTATTCCTCACCCTGGTGTAATATAAAACACACACTGCGGTGATTATAATCCTCACTCTGGTGTAATATAAAACACACACTGCGGTGATTATAATCCTCACCCTGGTGTAATATAAAACACACACTGCGGTGGTTATAATCCTCACGCTGGTGTAATATAAAACCCACACTGCGGTGATTATGATCGTCACCCTGGTGTCATGTAAAACACACACTGCGATGATTATAATCCTCACTCTGGTGTAATATAAAACACACACTGCGGTGATTATAATCCTCACCCTGGTGTAATGTAAAACACACTCTGCGGTGAGTATAATCCTCACTCTGGTGTAATATAAAACACAAACTGTGGTGATTATGATCGTCACCCTGGTATAATATAAAACACACAGTGCGGTGATTATAATCCTCACTCTGGTGTAATATAAAACACACACTGCGGTGATTATAATCCTCACCCTGGTGTAATGTAAAACATACACTGCAGTGATTTTATTCCTCACCCTGGTGTAATATAAAACACACACTGCGGTGATCATAATCCTCACCCTGGTGTAATATAAAACATACACTGCAGTGATTTTATTCCTCACCCTGGTGTAATATAAAACACACACTGCGGTGATTATAATCTTCACCCTGGTGTAATATAAAACACACACTGCGGTGATTATAATCCTCACCCTGGTGTAATGTAAAACACACACTGCGATGATTATAATCCTCACTCTGGTGTAATATAAAGACACACTGCGGTGATTATATTCCTCACCCTGGTGTAATGTAAAACAAACACTGCGGTGATTATCATCCTCACCCTGGTGTAATATAAAACACACACTGCGGTGGTTATAATCCTCACCCTGGTGTAATATAAAACCCACACTGCGGTGATTATGATCGTCACCCTGGTGTAATATAAAACACACACTGCGGTGATTATGATCGTCACCCTTTTGTAATATAAAACACACACTGCGGTGATTATGATCGTCACCCTGGTGTAATATAAAACACACACTGCGGTGATTATGATCGTCACCCTTTTGTAATATAAAACACACACTGCGGTGGTTATAATCCTCACCCTGGTGTAATATCAAACACACACTGCGGTGATTATAATCCTCACCCTGGTGTAATGTAAAACACACACTGCGATGATTATAATCCTCACCCTGGTGTAATATAAAACATACACTGCGGTGATTTTATTCCTCACCCTGGTGTAATATAAAACACACACTGCGGTGATTATAATCTTCACCCTGGTGTAATATAAAACACACTTTGCGATGATTATAATCCTCACCCTGGTGTAATATAAAACACACTTTGCGATGATTATAATCGTCACCCTGGTGTCATATACAACATACACTGCCGCGATTATAATCCTCACTCTGGTGTAATATAAAACACACACTGATGGGATTATATTCCTCACCCTGGTGTTCTGTAAAACACACACTGCGGTGATTATAATCCTCAGGCTGGTGTAATATAAAACACACTGCGGTGATTATAATCCTCACCCTGGTGTAATGTAAAACACACACTGCGGTTATTATAATCCTCACCCTGGTGTAATGTAAAACACACACTGCGGTGATTATAATCCTCAGGCTGGTGTAATATAAAACACACTGCGGTGATTATAATCCTCACCCTGATGTAATGTAAAACACACACTGCGGTTATTATAATCCTCACCCTGGTGTAATATAAAACACACACTGCGGTGATTATAATCCTCACTCTGGTGTAATATAAAACACACACTGCGGTGATTATAATCCTCACTCTGGTGTAATATAAACACACACTGCGGTGATTATATTCCTCACCCTGGTGTAATGTAAAACAAACACTGCGGTGATTATAATCCTCACCCTGGTGTAATATAAAACACACACTGCGGTGGTTATAATCCTCACCCTGGTGTAATATAAAACCCACACTGCGGTGATTATGATCGTCACCCTGGTGTCATGTAAAACACACTCTGCGGTGAGTATAATCCTCACTCTGGTGTAATATAAAACACAAACTGCGGTGATTATGATCGTCACCCTGGTATAATATAAAACACACAGTGCGGTGATTATAATCCTCACTCTGGTGTAATATAAAACACACACTGCGGTGATTATAATCCTCACCCTGGTGTAATGTAAAACATACACTGCAGTGATTTTATTCCTCACCCTGGTGTAATATAAAACACACACTGTGGTGATTATAATCCTCACCCTGGTGTAATATAAAACATACACTGCAGTGATTTTATTCCTCACCCTGGTGTAATATAAAACACACACTGCGGTGATTATAATCTTCACCCTGGTGTAATATAAAACACACACTGCTGTGATTATAATCCTCACCCTGGTGTAATGTAAAACACACACTGCGGTGATTATAATCCTCACTCTGGTGTAATATAAACACACACTGCAGTGATTTTATTCCTCACCCTGGTGTAATATAAAACACACACTGTGGTGATTATAATCCTCACCCTGGTGTAATATAAAACATACACTGCAGTGATTTTATTCCTCACCCTGGTGTAATATAAAACACACACTGCGGTGATTATAATCTTCACCCTGGTGTAATATAAAACACACACTGCTGTGATTATCATCCTCACCCTGGTGTAATATAAAACACACACTGCGGTGGTTATAATCCTCACCCTGGTGTAATATAAAACCCACACTGCGGTGTTTATGATCGTCACCCTGGTGTAATATAAAACCCACACTGCGGTGATTATGATCGTCATCCTGGTGTAATATAAAACACACACTGCGGTGATTATAATCCTCACCCTGGTGTAATATAAAACAAACACTGCGGTGATTATAATCCTCACCCTGGTGTAATATAAAACACACACTGCGGTGATTATGATCGTCACCCTTTTGTAATATAAAACACACACTGCGGTGGTTATAATCCTAACCCTGGTGTAATATAAAACACACACTGCGGTGATTATGATCGTCACCCTGGTGGAATATAAAACACACACTGCGGTGATTATAATCCTCACCCTGATGTAATGTAAAACACACACTGCGATGATTATAATCCTCACCCTGGTGTAATATAAAACATACACTGCGGTGATTTTATTCCTCACCCTGGTGTAATATAAAACACACACTGCGGTGATTATAATCTTCACCCTGGTGTAATATAAAACACACTTTGCGATGATTATAATCCTCACCCTGGTGTAATATAAAACACACTTTGCGATGATTATAATCCTCACCCTGGTGTCATATACAACATACACTGCCGCGATTATAATCCTCACTCTGGTGTAATATAAAACACACACTGATGGGATTATATTCCTCACCCTGGTGTTCTGTAAAACACACACTGCGGTGATTATAATCCTCAGGCTGGTGTAATATAAAACACACTGCGGTGATTATAATCCTCACCCTGGTGTAATGTAAAACACACACTGCGGTTATTATAATCCTCACCCTGGTGTAATGTAAAACACACACTGCGGTGATTATAATCCTCAGGCTGGTGTAATATAAAACACACCGCGGTGATTATAATCCTCACCCTGGTGTAATGTAAAACACACACTGCGGTTATTATAATCCTCACCCTGGTGTAATATAAAACACACACTGCGGTGATTATAATCCTCACTCTGGTGTAATATAAAACACACACTGCGGTGATTATAATCCTCACCCTGGTGTAATGTAAAACATACACTGCAGTGAATATATTCCTCACCCTGGTGTAATGTAAAACACACACTGCGATGATTATAATCCTCACTCTGGTGTAATATAAACACACACTGCGGTGATTATATTCCTCACCCTGGTGTAATGTAAAACAAACACTGCGGTGATTATAATCCTCACCCTGGTGTAATATAAAACACACACTGCGGTGGTTATAATCCTCACCCTGGTGTAATATAAAACCCACACTGCGGTGATTATGATCGTCACCCTGGTGTCATGTAAAACACACACTGCAGTGATCATAATCCTCACCCTGGTGTAATATAAAACACACACTGCGGTGATTATATTCCACACCCTGCTGTAATATAAAACACACACTGCGGTGATTATAATCTTCACCCTGGTGTAATATAAAACACACACTGCGGTGATTATCATCCTCACCCTGGTGTCATGTAAAACACACACTGCGATGATTATAATCCTCACTCTGGTGTAATATAAAACACACACTGCGGTGATTATAATCCTCACCCTGGTGTAATGTAAAACACACTCTGCGGTGAGTATAATCCTCACTCTGGTGTAATATAAAACACAAACTGTGGTGATTATGATCGTCACCCTGGTATAATATAAAACACACAGTGCGGTGATTATAGTCCTCACTCTGGTGTAATATAAAACACACACTGCGGTGATTATAATCCTCACCCTGGTGTAATGTAAAACATAAACTGCAGTGATTTTATTCCTCACCCTGGTGTAATATAAAACACACACTGCGATGATTATAATCCTCACTCTGGTGTAATATAAAACACACACTGCGGTGATTATAATCCTCACCCTGGTGTAATGTAAAACATACACTGCAGTGATTTTATTCCTCACCCTGGTGTAATGTAAAACACACACTGCGATGATTATAATCCTCACTCTGGTGTAATATAAACACACACTGCGGTGATTATATTCCTCACCCTGGTGTAATGTAAAACAAACACTGCGGTGATTATAATCCTCACCCTGGTGTAATATAAAACACACACTGCGGTGGTTATAATCCTCACCCTGGTGTAATATAAAACCCACACTGCGGTGATTATGATCGTCACCCTGGTGTCATGTAAAACACACACTGCGATGATTATAATCCTCACTCTGGTGTAATATAAAACACACACTGCGGTGATTATAATCCTCACCCTGGTGTAATGTAAAACACACTCTGCGGTGAGTATAATCCTCACTCTGGTGTAATATAAAACACAAACTGTGGTGATTATGATCGTCACCCTGGTATAATATAAAACACACAGTGCGGTGATTATAATCCTCACTCTGGTGTAATATAAAACACACACTGCGGTGATTATAATCCTCACCCTGGTGTAATGTAAAACATACACTGCAGTGATCATAATCCTCACCCTGGTGTAATATAAAACACACACTGCGGTGATTATATTCCACACCCTGCTGTAATATAAAACACACACTGCGGTGATTATAATCTTCACCCTGGTGTAATATAAAACACACACTGCGGTGATTATCATCCTCACCATGGTGTCATGTAAAACACACACTGCGATGATTATAATCCTCACTCTGGTGTAATATAAAACACACACTGCGGTGATTATAATCCTCACCCTGGTGTAATGTAAAACACACTCTGCGGTGAGTATAATCCTCACTCTGGTGTAATATAAAACACAAACTGTGGTGATTATGATCGTCACCCTGGTATAATATAAAACACACAGTGCGGTGATTATAGTCCTCACTCTGGTGTAATATAAAACACACACTGCGGTGATTATAATCCTCACCCTGGTGTAATATAAAACACACACTGCGGTGATTATAATCCTCACCCTGGTGTAATGTAAAACATACACTGCAGTGATTTTATTCCTCACCCTGGTGTAATATAAAACACACACTGCGATGATTATAATCCTCACTCTGGTGTAATATAATACACACACTGCGGTGATTATAATCCTCACCCTGGTGTAATGTAAAACATACACTGCAGTGATTTTATTCCTCACCCTGGTGTAATGTAAAACACACACTGCGATGATTATAATCCTCACTCTGGTGTAATATAAACACACACTGCGGTGATTATAATCCTCACTCTGGTGTAATATAAAACACACACTGCGGTGATTATAATCCTCACCCTGGTGTAATGTAAAACATACACTGCAGTGATTTTATTCCTCACCCTGGTGTAATGTAAAACACACACTGCGATGATTATAATCCTCACTCTGGTGTAATATAAACACACACTGCGGTGATTATAATCCTCACCCTGGTGTAATATAAAACACACACTGCGGTAATTATAATCCTCACTCTGGTGTAATATAAAACACACACTGCGGTGATTATAATCCTCACCCTGGTGTAATGTAAAACATACACTGCAGTGATTTTATTCCTCACCCTGGTGTAATGTAAAACACACACTGCGATGATTATAATCCTCACCCTGGTGTAATGTAAAACAAACACTGCGGTGATTATAATCCTCACCCTGGTGTAATATAAAACACACACTGCGGTGGTTATAATCCTCACCCTGGTGTAATATAAAACCCACACTGCGGTGATTATTATCGTCACCCTGGTGTCATGTAAAACACACACTGCGATGATTATAATCCTCACTCTGGTGTAATATAAAACACACACTGCGGTGATTATAATCCTCACCCTAGTGTAATGTAAAACACACTCTGCGGTGAGTATAATCCTCACTCTGGTGTAATATAAAACACAAACTGTGGTGATTATGATCGTCACCCTGGTATAATATAAAACACACAGTGCGGTGATTATAATCCTCACTCTGGTGTAATATAAAACACACACTGCGGTGATTATAATCCTCACCCTGGTGTAATGTAAAACATACACTGCAGTGATTTTATTCCTCAACCTGGTGTAATATAAAACACACACTGTGGTGATTATAATCCTCACCCTGGTGTAATATAAAACATACACTGCAGTGATTTTATTCCTCACCCTGGTGTAATATAAAACACACACTGCGGTGATTATAATCTTCACCCTGGTGTAATATAAAACACACACTGCTGTGATTATAATCCTCACCCTGGTGTAATGTAAAACACACACTGCGGTGATTATAATCCTCACTCTGGTGTAATATAAACACACACTGCAGTGATTTTATTCCTCACCCTGGTGTAATATAAAACACACACTGTGGTGATTATAATCCTCACCCTGGTGTAATATAAAACATACACTGCAGTGATTTTATTCCTCACCCTGGTGTAATATAAAACACACACTGCGGTGATTATAATCTTCACCCTGGTGTAATATAAAACACACACTGCTGTGATTATCATCCTCACCCTGGTGTAATATAAAACACACACTGCGGTGGTTATAATCCTCACCCTGGTGTAATATAAAACCCACACTGCGGTGTTTATGATCGTCACCCTGGTGTAATATAAAACCCACACTGCGGTGATTATGATCGTCATCCTGGTGTAATATAAAACACACACTGCGGTGATTATAATCCTCACCCTGGTGTAATATAAAACAAACACTGCGGTGATTATGATCGTCACCCTGGTGTAATATAAAACACACACTGCGGTGATTATGATCGTCACCCTTTTGTAATATAAAACACACACTGCGGTGGTTATAATCCTCACCCTGGTGTAATATAAAACACACACTGCGGTGGTTATAATCCTCACCCTGGTGTAATATAAAACACACACTGCGGTGATTATAATCCTCACCCTGGTGTAATGTAAAACACACACTGCGATGATTATAATCCTCACCCTGGTGTAATATAAAACATACACTGCGGTGATTTTATTCCTCACCCTGGTGTAATATAAAACACACACTGCGGTGATTATAATCTTCACCCTGGTGTAATATAAAACACACTTTGCGATGATTATAATCCTCACCCTGGTGTAATATAAAACACACTTTGCGATGATTATAATCCTCACCCTGGTGTCATATACAACATACACTGCCGCGATTATAATCCTCACTCTGGTGTAATATAAAACACACACTGATGGGATTATATTCCTCACCCTGGTGTTCTGTAAAACACACACTGCGGTGATTATAATCCTCAGGCTGGTGTAATATAAAACACACTGCGGTGATTATAATCCTCACCCTGGTGTAATGTAAAACACACACTGCGGTTATTATAATCCTCACCCTGGTGTAATGTAAAACACACACTGCGGTGATTATAATCCTCAGGCTGGTGTAATATAAAACACACCGCGGTGATTATAATCCTCACCCTGGTGTAATGTAAAACACACACTGCGGTTATTATAATCCTCACCCTGGTGTAATATAAAACACACACTGCGGTGATTATAATCCTCACTCTGGTGTAATATAAAACACACACTGCGGTGATTATAATCCTCACCCTGGTGTAATGTAAAACATACACTGCAGTGATTTTATTCCTCACCCTGGTGTAATGTAAAACACACACTGCGATGATTATAATCCTCACTCTGGTGTAATATAAACACACACTGCGGTGATTATATTCCTCACCCTGGTGTAATGTAAAACAAACACTGCGGTGATTATAATCCTCACCCTGGTGTAATATAAAACACACACTGCGGTGGTTATAATCCTCACCCTGGTGTAATATAAAACCCACACTGCGGTGATTATGATCGTCACCCTGGTGTCATGTAAAACACACACTGCAGTGATCATAATCCTCACCCTGGTGTAATATAAAACACACACTGCGGTGATTATATTCCACACCCTGCTGTAATATAAAACACACACTGCGGTGATTATAATCTTCACCCTGGTGTAATATAAAACACACACTGCGGTGATTATCATCCTCACCCTGGTGTCATGTAAAACACACACTGCGATGATTATAATCCTCACTCTGGTGTAATATAAAACACACACTGCGGTGATTATAATCCTCACCCTGGTGTAATGTAAAACACACTCTGCGGTGAGTATAATCCTCACTCTGGTGTAATATAAAACACAAACTGTGGTGATTATGATCGTCACCCTGGTATAATATAAACCACACAGTGCGGTGATTATAGTCCTCACTCTGGTGTAATATAAAACACACACTGCGGTGATTATAATCCTCACCCTGGTGTAATGTAAAACATAAACTGCAGTGATTTTATTCCTCACCCTGGTGTAATATAAAACACACACTGCGATGATTATAATCCTCACTCTGGTGTAATATAAAACACACACTGCGGTGATTATAATCCTCACCCTGGTGTAATGTAAAACATACACTGCAGTGATTTTATTCCTCACCCTGGTGTAATGTAAAACACACACTGCTATGATTATAATCCTCACTCTGGTGTAATATAAACACACACTGCGGTGATTATATTCCTCACCCTGGTGTAATGTAAAACAAACACTGCGGTGATTATAATCCTCACCCTGGTGTAATATAAAACACACACTGCGGTGGTTATAATCCTCACCCTGGTGTAATATAAAACCCACACTGCGGTGATTATGATCGTCACCCTGGTGTCATGTAAAACACACACTGCGATGATTATAATCCTCACTCTGGTGTAATATAAAACACACACTGCGGTGATTATAATCCTCACCCTGGTGTAATGTAAAACACACTCTGCGGTGAGTATAATCCTCACTCTGGTGTAATATAAAACACAAACTGTGGTGATTATGATCGTCACCCTGGTATAATATAAAACACACAGTGCGGTGATTATAATCCTCACTCTAGTGTAATATAAAACACACACTGCGGTGATTATAATCCTCACCCTGGTGTAATGTAAAACATACACTGCAGTGATCATAATCCTCACCCTGGTGTAATATAAAACACACACTGCGGTGATTATATTCCACACCCTGCTGTAATATAAAACACACACTGCGGTGATTATAATCTTCACCCTGGTGTAATATAAAACACACACTGCGGTGATTATCATCCTCACCCTGGTGTCATGTAAAACACACACTGCGATGATTATAATCCTCACTCTGGTGTAATATAAAACACACACTGCGGTGATTATAATCCTCACCCTGGTGTAATGTAAAACACACTCTGCGGTGAGTATAATCCTCACTCTGGTGTAATATAAAACACAAACTGTGGTGATTATGATCGTCACCCTGGTATAATATAAAACACACAGTGCGGTGATTATAGTCCTCACTCTGGTGTAATATAAAACACACACTGCGGTGATTATAATCCTCACCCTGGTGTAATATATAACACACACTGCGGTGATTATAATCCTCACCCTGGTGTAATGTAAAACATACACTGCAGTGATTTTATTCCTCACCCTGGTGTAATATAAAACACACACTGCGATGATTATAATCCTCACTCTGGTGTAATATAAAACACACACTGCGGTGATTATAATCCTCACCCTGGTGTAATGTAAAACATACACTGCAGTGATTTTATTCCTCACCCTGGTGTAATGTAAAACACACACTGCGATGATTATAATCCTCACTCTGGTGTAATATAAACACACACTGCGGTGATTATAATCCTCACTCTGGTGTAATATAAAACACACACTGCGGTGATTATAATCCTCACCCTGGTGTAATGTAAAACATACACTGCAGTGATTTTATTCCTCACCCTGGTGTAATGTAAAACACACACTGCGATGATTATAATCCTCACTCTGGTGTAATATAAACACACACTGCGGTGATTATAATCCTCACCCTGGTGTAATATAAAACACACACTGCGGTAATTATAATCCTCACTCTGGTGTAATATAAAACACACACTGCGGTGATTATAATCCTCACCCTGGTGTAATGTAAAACATACACTGCAGTGATTTTATTCCTCACCCTGGTGTAATGTAAAACACACACTGCGATGATTATAATCCTCACTCTGGTGTAATATAAACACACACTGCGGTGATTATAATCCTCACCCTGGTGTAATATAAAACACACACTGCGGTGGTTATAATCCTCACCCTGGTGTAATATAAAACCCACAATGCGGTGATTATGATCGTCACCCTGGTGTCATGTAAAACACACACTGCGATGATTATAATCCTCACTCTGGTGTAATATAAAACACACACTGCGGTGATTATAATCCTCACCCTGGTGTAATGTAAAACACACTCTGCGGTGAGTGTAATCCTCACTCTGGTGTAATATAAAACACAAACTGTGGTGATTATGATCGTCACCCTGGTATAATATAAAACACACAGTGCGGTGATTATAATCCTCACTCTGGTGTAATATAAAACACACACTGCGGTGATTATAATCCTCACCCTGGTGTAATGTAAAACATACACTGCAGTGATTTTATTCCTCACCCTGGTGTAATATAAAACACACACTGCGGTGATTATAATCCTCACCCTGGTGTAATATAAAACATACACTGCAGTGATTTTATTCCTCACCCTGGTGTAATATAAAACACACACTGCGGTGATTATAATCTTCACCCTGGTGTAATATAAAACACACACTGCGGTGATTATAATCCTCACCCTGGTGTAATGTAAAACACACACTGCGATGATTATAATCCTCACTCTGGTGTAATATAAAGACACACTGCGGTGATTATATTCCTCACCCTGGTGTAATGTAAAACAAACACTGCGGTGATTATCATCCTCACCCTGGTGTAATATAAAACACACACTGCGGTGGTTATAATCCTCACCCTGGTGTAATATAAAACCCACACTGCGGTGATTATGATCGTCACCCTGGTGTAATATAAAACACACACTGCGGTGATTATGATCGTCACCCTTTTGTAATATAAAACACACACTGCGGTGATTATGATCGTCACCCTTTTGTAATATAAAACACACACTGCGGTGGTTATAATCCTCACCCTGGTGTAATATCAAACACACACTGCGGTGATTATAATCCTCACCCTGGTGTAATGTAAAACACACACTGCGATGATTATAATCCTCACCCTGGTGTAATATAAAACATACACTGCGGTGATTTTATTCCTCACCCTGGTGTAATATAAAACACACACTGCGGTGATTATAATCTTCACCCTGGTGTAATATAAAACACACTTTGCGATGATTATAATCCTCACCCTGGTGTAATATAAAACACACTTTGCGATGATTATAATCCTCACCCTGGTGTCATATACAACATACACTGCCGCGATTATAATCCTCACTCTGGTGTAATATAAAACACACACTGATGGGATTATATTCCTCACCCTGGTGTTCTGTAAAACACACACTGCGGTGATTATAATCCTCAGGCTGGTGTAATATAAAACACACTGCGGTGATTATAATCCTCACCCTGGTGTAATGTAAAACACACACTGCGGTTATTATAATCCTCACCCTGGTGTAATGTAAAACACACACTGCGGTGATTATAATCCTCAGGCTGGTGTAATATAAAACACACTGCGGTGATTATAATCCTCACCCTGATGTAATGTAAAACACACACTGCGGTTATTATAATCCTCAACCTGGTGTAATATAAAACACACACTGCGGTGATTATAATCCTCACTCTGGTGTAATATAAAACACACACTGCGGTGATTATAATCCTCACCCTGGTGTAATGTAAAACATACACTGCAGTGATTTTATTCCTCACCCTGGTGTAATGTAAAACACACACTGCGATGATTATAATCCTCACTCTGGTGTAATATAAACACACACTGCGGTGATTATATTCCTCACCCTGGTGTAATGTAAAACAAACACTGCGGTGATTATAATCCTCACCCTGGTGTAATATAAAACACACACTGCGGTGGTTATAATCCTCACCCGGGTGTAATATAAAACCCACACTGCGGTGATTATGATCATCACCCTGGTGTCATGTAAAACACACACTGCGATGATTATAATCCTCACTCTGGTGTAATATAAAACACACACTGCGGTGATTATAATCCTCACCCTGGTGTAATGTAAAACACACTCTGCGGTGAGTGTAATCCTCACTCTGGTGTAATATAAAACACAAACTGTGGTGATTATGATCGTCACCCTGGTATAATATAAAACACACAGTGCGGTGATTATAATCCTCACTCTGGTGTAATATAAAACACACACTGCGGTGATTATAATCCTCACACTGGTGTAATGTAAAACATACACTGCAGTGATTTTATTCCTCACCCTGGTGTAATATAAAACACACACTGTGGTGATTATAATCCTCACCCTGGTGTAATATAAAACAAACACTGCAGTGATTTTATTCCTCACCCTGGTGTAATATAAAACACACACTGCGGTGATTATAATCTTCACCCTGGTGTAATATAAAACACACACTGCTGTGATTATAATCCTCACCCTGGTGTAATGTAAAACACACACTGCGATGATTATAATCCTCACTCTGGTGTAATATAAACACACACTGCGGTGATTATCATCCTCACCCTGGTGTAATATAAAACACACACTGCGGTGGTTATAATCCTCACCCTGGTGTAATATAAAACCCACACTGCGGTGTTTATGATCGTCACCCTGGTGTAATATAAAACCCACACTGCGGTGATTATGATCGTCATCCTGGTGTAATATAAAACACACACTGCGGTGATTATAATCCTCACCCTGGTGTAATATAAAACAAACACTGCGGTGATTATGATCGTCACCCTGGTGTAATATAAAACACACACTGTGGTGATTATGATCGTCACCCTTTTGTAATATAAAACACACACTGCGGTGGTTATAATCCTCACCCTGGTGTAATATAAAACACACACTGCGGTGATTATGATCGTCACCCTGGTGTAATATAAAACACACACTGCGGTGATTATAATCCTCACCCTGGTGTAATGTAAAACACACACTGCGATGATTATAATCCTCACCCTGGTGTAATATAAAACATACACTGCGGTGATTTTATTCCTCACCCTGGTGTAATATAAAACACACACTGCGGTGATTATAATCTTCACCCTGGTGTAATATAAAACACACTTTGCGATGATTATAATCCTCACCCTGGTGTAATATAAAACACACTTTGCGATGATTATAATCCTCACCCTGGTGTCATATACAACATACACTGCCGCGATTATAATCCTCACTCTGGTGTAATATAAAACACACACTGATGGGATTATATTCCTCACCCTGGTGTTCTGTAAAACACACACTGCGGTGATTATAATCCTCAGGCTGGTGTAATATAAAACACACTGCGGTGATTATAATCCTCACCCTGGTGTAATGTAAAACACACACTGCGGTTATTATAATCCTCACCCTGGTGTAATGTAAAACACACACTGCGGTGATTATAATCCTCAAGCTGGTGTAATATAAAACACACTGCGGTGATTATAATCCTCACCCTGGTGTAATGTAAAACACACACTGCGGTTATTATAATCCTCACCCTGGTGTAATATAAAACACACACTGCAGTGATTATAATCCTCACTCTGGTGTAATATAAAACACACACTGCGGTGATTATAATCCTCACCCTGGTGTAATGTAAAACATACACTGCAGTGATTTTATTCCTCACCCTGGTGTAATGTAAAACACACACTGCGATGATTATAATCCTCACTCTGGTGTAATATAAACACACACTGCGGTGATTATATTCCTCACCCTGGTGTAATGTAAAACAAACACTGCGGTGATTATAATCCTCACCCTGGTGTAATATAAAACACACACTGCGGTGGTTATAATCCTCACCCTGGTGTAATATAAAACCCACACTGCGGTGATTATGATCGTCACCCTGGTGTCATGTAAAACACACACTGCGATGATTATAATCCTCACTCTGGTGTAATATAAAACACACACTGCGGTGATTATAATCCTCACCCTGGTGTAATGTAAAACACACTCTGCGGTGAGTATAATCCTCACTCTGGTGTAATATAAAACACAAACTGTGGTGATTATGATCGTCACCCTGGTATCATATAAAACACACAGTGCGGTGATTATAATCCTCACTCTGGTGTAATATAAAACACACACTGCGGTGATTATAATCCTCACCCTGGTGTAATGTAAAACATACACTGCAGTGATTTTATTCCTCACCCTGGTGTAATATAAAACACACACTGTGGTGATTATAATCCTCACCCTGGTGTAATATAAAACATACACTGCAGTGATTTTATTCCTCACCCTGGTGTAATATAAAACACACACTGCGGTGATTATAATCTTCACCCTGGTGTAATATAAAACACACACTGCTGTGATTATAATCCTCACTCTGGTGTAATGTAAAACACACACTGCGATGATTATAATCCTCACTCTGGTGTAATATAAAGACACACTGCGATGATTATATTCCTCACCCTGGTGTAATGTAACACAAACACTGCGGTGATTATCATCCTCACCCTGGTGTAATATAAAACACACACTGCGGTGGTTATAATCCTCACCCTGGTGTAATATAAAACAAACACTGCGGTGATTATGATCGTCACCCTGGTGTAATATAAAACCCACACTGCGGTGATTATGATCGTCATCCTGGTGTAATATAAAACACACACTGCGGTGATTATAATCCTCACCCTGGTGTAATATAAAACAAACACTGCGGTGATTATGATCGTCACCCTGGTGTAATATAAAACACACACTGCGGTGATTATGATCGTCACCCTGTTGTAATATAAAACACACACTGCGGTGGTTATAATCCTCACCCTGGTGTAATATAAAACACACACTGCGGTGATTATGATCGTCACCCTGGTGTAATATAAAACACACACTGCGGTGATTATAATCCTCACCCTGGTGTAATGTAAAACACACACTGCGATGATTATAATCCTCACCCTGGTGTAATATAAAACATACACTGCGGTGATTTTATTCCTCACCCTGGTGTAATATAAAACACACACTGCGGTGATTATAATCTTCACCCTGGTGTAATATAAAACACACTTTGCGATGATTATAATCCTCACCCTGGTGTAATATAAAACACACTTTGCGATGATTATAATCCTCACCCTGGTGTCATATACAACATACACTGCCGCGATTATAATCCTCACTCTTGTGTAATATAAAACACACACTGAGGGGATTATATTCCTCACCCTGGTGTTCTGTAAAACACACACTGCGGTGATTATAATCCTCACTCTGGTGAAATATAAAACACACACTGCGGCGATTATAATCCTCACTCTGGTGTAATATAAAACACACACTGCGGTGATTATAATCCTCACCCTGGTGTAATGTAAAACACACTCTGCGGTGAGTATAATCCTCACTCTGGTGTAATATAAAACACAAACTGCGGTGATTATGATCGTCACCCGGGTGTAATATAAATCACACAGTGCGGTGATTATAATCCTCACTCTGGTGTAATATAAAACACAAACTGCGGTGATTATGATCGTCACCCTGGTGTAATATAAAACACACAGTGTGGTGATTATAATCCTCACTCTGGTGTAATATAAAACACAAACTGCGGTGATCATAATCCTTACCCTGGTGTAATATAAAACACACACTGCAGTGATTATATTCCTCACCTTGCTGTAATATAAAACACTCACTGCGGTGATTATTATCCTTATCCTGGTGTAATGTAAAACACACACTGCGGTGATTATAATCCTTACCCTGGTGTAATGTAAAACACACACTGCGATGATTATAATCCTCACCCTGGTGTAATATAATCAACACATTGCAGTGATTATAATCCTCACCCTGGTGTAAAATAAAACACGCACTGCGGGGAATATAATTCTCACTCTGGGGTAATATAAAACATTCACTGCGGTGATTATAATCCTCACCCTGGTGGAATGTAAAACACACACTGCGGTGATTATAATCCACAGCCTGGTGGAATGCAAAACGCACACTGCGGTGATTATAGTCTGCACCCTGGTGTAATATTAAATACACAGTGCTGTGATTATAATTCTTCACCCTGGTGTTATGTAAAACACACACTGCGGTGATTATGATCGACACCCTGGTGTAATATTAAACACACAGTGCGGTGATTATAATTCTTCACCCTGGTGTTATGTAAAACACACAGTGCGGTGATTATGATCGTTACCCTGGTGTAATATTAAACACACAGTGCGGTGATTATAATTCTTCACCCTGGTGTTATGTAAAACACACAGTGCGGTGATTATGATCGTCACCCTGGTGTAATATTAAACACACAGTGCGGTGATTATAATTCTTCACCCTGGTGTTATGTAAAACACACAGTGCGGTGATTATAGTCTGCACCCTGGTGTAATATTAAATACACAGTGCTGTGATTATAATTCTTCACCCTGGTGTTATGTAAAACACACAGTGCGGTGATTATGATCGTCACCCTGGTGTAATATTAAACACACAGTGCGGTGATTATAATTCTTCACCCTGGTGTTATGTAAAACACACAGTGCAGTGATTATAATTCTTCACCCTGGTGTTATGTAAAACACACAGTGCGGTGATTATGATCGACACCCTGGTGTAATATTAAACACACAGTGCGGTGATTATAATTCTTCACCCTGGTGTTATGTAAAACACACAGTGCGGTGATTATAATTCTTCACCCTGGTGTTATGTAAAACACACAGTGCGGTGATTATAATTCTTCACCCTGGTGTTATGTAAAACACACAGTGCGGTGATTATGATCGACACCCTGGTGTAATATTAAACACACAGTGCGGTGATTATAATTCTTCACCCTGGTGTTATGTAAAACACACACTGCGGTGATTATGATCGTCACCCTGGTGTTATGTATGTGTGCGTGTGTGAATCGGTGAGTGGAAGAGTAAATGAGTGAGAGTGTGTGTGTGAGGGAAAGGGAGGTGAGAGAGTGTTGCTGTGTTTGTGTGTAACTGTGAGGGAGTATATGTATGTGAGAGCATGTGTATGAGTGTGCGAGAATATGTGTGCTTGAGATCGAGCGTGCTCAAGTGTTAGGGCGTATATGCCAGTGAGAGAGTGAGTGATTTTGTCCATGCGTGTGTGTATGAGAGGGGGTCTGATTGAGAGTGTGTGCGAATGAAAGGGGGTCTGTGTGAGAGTGTGTGTGAGAGTTTAGTGGGGTCACCTGTCCTGTGCCATGAACCCAAGAGCCCTGGTTGATGCCGTCCACATTGGTGCGGAACTTGGCTTTCAGCCTCTGCTCGGCGACTCTGCATTGTTGCATATCCTGAAGTTCACCTTGGAAGACGTTTACCCGAAGATCTGAGGCTGAACGTCTTTGACCTTTGTACTGATAAAACCTGAAGTTTTCTTGGGGCTGTGACTTGAGGGAAATTCTGGGATTTACATCATAATCATTTGAAAACTGCACCTCCATTCCAACTGATTAAAGACTTAACAGCCATCTGGTTTGTTCACAACATTTGCATAAATTGTATGGCCCTTTGATCATTTCCTTATAAATTCTGTATCTGATGTATTCTCTCACATTAGCTGCCTGAGGAAGGAGAGGGGGCTCCGAAAACTTGAGGTTTCAAATAAGCCTGCAGGACAGTAACCAGGTCTCATGTGATTTTTGATGTGGTGTCAAAGACGCACTATGGTGATTATAATCCTCACCCTGTCATAATCTAAAACATAAACTGCACCGTTATTACAATCCTCACCCTGTTGTAATATAAAACATATACTGTGCTGTGATTATAATCCTCACCCTGTCATAATATAAAGCATACACTGCACCGTTATTACAATCCTCACCCTGTCATAATATAAAACATAAACTGCACCGTGAATACAATCCTCACCCTCTTGTAATATAAAACATATACTGTGCTGTGATTATAATCCTCACCCTGTCATAATATAAAGCATACACTGCACCGTTATTACAATCCTGACCCTGTCATAATATAAAACATAAACTGCACCGTGAATACAATCCTCACCCTCTTGTAATATAAAACATATACTGTGCTGTGATTATAATCCTCACCCTGTCATAATATAAAGCATACACTGCACCGTTATTACAATCCTCACCCTGTCATAATATAAAACATAAACTGCACCGTGAATACAATCCTCACCCTCTTGTAATATAAAACATATACTGTGCTGTGATTATAATCATCACCCTGTCATAATATAAAGCATACACTGCACCGTTATTACAATCCTCACCCTGTCATAATATAAAACATAAACTGCACCGTGAATACAATCCTCACCCTCTCGTAATATAAAACATATACTGTGCTGTGATTATAATCCTCACCGAATCATAATATAAAACATAAACTGCACCGTTATTACAATCCTCACCCTGTTGTAATATAAAACATATACTGCGCCGTGATTATAATCCTCACCCTGTCATAATATAAAGCATACACTGCACCGTGATTACAATCCTCACCCTGTCATAATATAAAACGTACACTGCGCCGTGATTACAATCCTCACCCTCTCGTAATATAAAACATATACTGTACTGTGATTACAATCGTCACCCTGTCATAATATAAAACGTACACTGTGCCATGATTTCAATCCTCGCCCTGTCATAATATAAAACATACACTGCACCGTGATTACAATCCTCACCCACTCGTAATATAAAACATATACTGTGCTGTGATTACAATCCTCACCCAGTCATAATATAAAACATAAATTGCACCGTGATTACGATCCTCACCCTGTTGTAATATAAAATGTACACTGCGCCGTGATTACAATCCTCACCCTGTTGTAATATAAAATGTACACTGTACCGTGACTACAATCCTCATACTGTCATAATATAAAACGTACACTGCACCGTGATTACAATCCTCACCCTGTCATAATATAAAACGTACACTGTGCCATGATTACAATCCTCACCCTGTCATAATATAAAACGTACACTGCGCCATGATTACAATCCTCACCCTGTCATAATATAAAACATACACTGCACCGTGATTACAATCCTCACCCTGTCATAATATAAAACGTACACTGCGTCGTGATTACAATCCTCACCCTGTCATAATATAAAACATAAACTGCACCGTGATTACAATCCTCACACACTCGTAATATAAAACGTACATTGCGCCATGATTACAATCCTCGCCCTGTCATAATATAAAACATACACTGCAACGTGATTACAATCCTCACCCTGTTGTAATATAAAACGTACACTGCGCCATGATTACAATCCTTACCCTGTTGTAATATAAAATGTACACTGCGCCGTGATTACAATCCTCACCCTCTCATAATATAAAACACACACTGTGCTGTGATTACAATCCTCACCCTGTCATAATATAAAACATAAACTGCATCGCGATTACAATCCTCATCCTGTTGTAATATAAAATATATGCTGCGGGGATTAAAAACCTCATCCTGTCGTAATATAAAACACATACATCTGTGATTATAATCCTCACCCTGTCGTAATATCAAACACACTCTGTGGTGAGTCTGATTCTCACGAACAGCTCCCGGTATCGCTGGAATCACACAGCCCCCTTCCTTTGAAGTACAATGTGCTACATGATTGAAGGCAGCTGAATCTTGCCAGAGGATGAGAGGGGGTTACATGCAGGTTTTTGTCGAACAGCCAACATTGAGCAGTGGATTTGCAATGCCTTTCACTTCTTCTGCTATCTCAGTACTCTGTCTGCCAATACTCTCTTCTGACTTATAAATGTCCAGCTGAGGAACACATATATTTCTGTCTCCCTTGCCCTCCATCCACAACCTGACCTTTGTGTATGTCTTCTTTCTAATAACAGAATCTGGCTGGCTGTCACTGGGAGGACACTGAGCTGGTTCCTGATTTTACTCAGAGCTAAGAACCTACGCACTAATCCTGTATGTGTTTTGACGCATTATGCACCATTTGAGTATAAACAGAAAGAATGGTGGATGCTGTCAATCAGAAACAAAAACAGAAGTTGCTGGAAAATCTCAGCAGGTCTGGCAGCGTTTTTGGAGAGAAATCACTGTCACCGTTTCAGGTCTGGTGACCCTTCCTCGGAACTGTCCTAACCCCAAACGTTAACTCTGATTTCCCTTCACAGATACACCATGTGAGTCTCCCTCCAATTCCTCGTGACACAGTGTTTTTGTAATCTCCCCTACCGATAGAAACTAACCCAGGGCATTGTTGTGTTTCAGGAGGAATAGGAGGCCAAAGTGTCTAATAAAACCAGGACCTTTGTTAAGAAGGTGTTCAATCTGCAGGCAGCAAGGCTAGAACTGAGCTATCTCCCTCCAAAATGGCTGAGAGTTTCATTATGCTGTCATGTAATCAGACTGTTAAAGTGACAGTCCAATGTGTTTATCCATTCCTGATGAAGGCTTTTGCCCGACACGTCGATTTTCCTGCTCCTTGGATGCTGCCTGATCTGCTGTGCTTTTCCAGCACCACTCTTAATCTTGACTCTGACCTCCAGCATCTGCAGTACCCACTTCTGCTCTATACTTATCACATACTCAACACAATGATTCCAGAAGAAACTAAACATGGACATTATGGCATTGAAGAAGCTTACAGCTGTCTATCACAACTGGCAATATGTACAAACATTACAGTTATGTAAGTATCTGGCTAATATGAAGCCAGTTGGTTACAAGAGAGAAGCCCACTCCCAGTACAGTGGCTTGCTTCAACTGGTCAGAGGTTAAGGTGGAGTTGGAGACATTTTACTCTTAGCTCATATGTTATGATACGGCGTGTGGGTTTTGGTCACCCTGTTAGAGGAAAAATATGATTAAATTGGAGACAGCTCGGAAAAGATTTCTTAAGATTTGTCGGGACTGGGTGGTTTGAGTTATAAGGATTGGCTGGGACATTTTTCACTGCAGTAGGAGGCTGAGGGGGTGACTTTAGAGAGGATTATAAAATCATGAGGGAAATAGATAAGGTGAATAGCAAGGGTCCTTTCCCTAGGGTGTGGGAGTTCAAACCTAGGAGGCATATCTATAAGGTGAGAGGAGAAAGATTTACAAAGGTCACAAGGGACAACTTTTTTTACACAGAGAGCGGCTCATGTGGAGAATGAACTGCCAGAGGGAGTACTGGAGGTAGGGACAGTTACAACATTTAGAAGGCATTTGGATATGTACATGAATTGGAAAAGTTTGGAGGGATATGGGCCAGGAGCAGGCAGGTGGGACGAGTTTGGTTTGGGATTATGTTCAGCGTGGACTAGTTGGACCAAAAGGTCTGATTCCATGCTGTATGACTCTATAACAACTCTCTGCGATAGAACATAGAACATAGAACAATACAGCACAGAACAGGCCCTTCGGCCCACGATGTTGTGCCGAACATTTGTCCTAGCTTAAGCACCCATCCATGTACCTATCCAATTGCCGCTTAAAGGTCGCCAATGATTCTGACTCTGCCACTCCCACAGGCAGCGCATTCCATGCCCCCACCACTCTCTAGGTAAAGAACCTACCTCTAACGTCCCCCCTATACCTTCCACCCTTCACCTTAAATTTATGTCCCCTTGTAACACTCTGTTGTCCCCAGGGAAAAAGTTTCTGTCTGTCTACTCTATCTATTCCTCTGATCATCTTATAAACCTCTATCAAGTCACCCCTCATCCTTCGCCGTTCCAATGAGAAAAGGCCTAGCACTCTCAACCTATCCTCGTACGACCTATTCTCCATTCCAGGCAACATCCCAGTAAATCTTCTCTGCACCCTCTCCAAAGCTTCCACGTCTTTCCTAAAGTGAGGCGACCAGAACTGCACACAGTACTCCAAATGTGGCCTAACCAAGGTCCTGTACAGCTGCAACATCACCTCACAACTCTTGAATTCAATCCCTCTGCTAATGAACGATAATACTCCATAGGCCTTCTTACAAGCTCTATCCACCTGAGTGGCAACTTTCAAAGATCTATGAACATAGACCCCAAGATCCCTCTGCTCCTCCACCTTACTAAGAACCCTACTGTTAACCCTGTATTCCGCATTCTTATTTGTCCTTCCAAAATGGACAACCTCACACTTGACAGGGTTGAACTCCATCTGCCACTCCTTAGCCCAGCTCTGTATCATATTTAAGTCTCTTTGCAGCTGACAAACAGCCCTCCTCACTATCCACAACTCCACCAATCTTTGTATCGTCGGCAAATTTACTGACCCACCCTTTGACTCCCTCTTCCAAGTCATTAATAAAAATTACAAACAGCAGAGGGCCCAGAACTGATCCCTGCGGAACTCCACTTGTAACCGGGCTCCAGGCTGAATATTTACCATCTACCACCACTGTCTGACTTCGACCGGTTAGCCAGTTCTCTATCCAACTGGCCAAATTTCCCTCTATCCCATGCCTCCTGACTTTCCGCATAAGCCTACCATGGGGAACCTTATCGAATACCTTACTAAAATCCATGTACACTACATCCACTGCTCTACCCTCATCCACATACTTGGTCACGTCCTCAAAGAATTCAGTAAGACTTGTAAGGCAAGACATACCCTTCACAAATCCGTGCTGGCTGTCCCTAATCAAGCAGTGTCTTTCCAGATACTCATAAATCCTATCCCTCAGTACCGTTTCCATTACTTTGCCTACCACCAAAGTAAGACTAACTGGCCTGTAATTCCCGGGGTTATCCCTATTCCCTTTTTTGAACAGGGGCACAACATTCGCCACTCTCCAGTCCCCTGGCACCACTCCATTGACAGTGAAGACGAAAAGATCATTGCCAACGGCTCTGCAATTTCCTCTCTTGCTTCCCACATAATCCTAGGATATACCCCGTCAGGCCCGGGGGACTTGTCTATCCTCAAGTTGTTCAAAATGCCCAACACATCTTCCTTCCTAACAAGTATCTCCTCTAGCTTACCAGTCCATTTCACACTCTCCTCTTCAACAATACGGTCCCTCTCATTTGTAAATACTGAAGAAAAGTACTCATTCAAGACCTCTCCTATCTCTTCCAACTCAATACACAGTCTCCCACTACTGTCCTTGATCGGACCTACCCTCGTTCTCGTTATTCTCATGTTTCTCACATACACATAAAATGCCTTGGGGTTATCCTTGATCCTATCCACCAAAGATTTTTCATGCCCTCTCTTAGCTCTCCTAATCCCTTTCTTCAGCTCCCTTCTGGCTATCCTGTATCCCTCCAACACTCTGTCTGAACCTTGTTTCCTCAACCTTATGTAAGACTCCTTCTTCCTCTTTACAAGACATTCAACCTCCCTCGTCAACCAAGATTCCCTCACACGACCATCTCTTTCCTGCCTGACAGGTACATACATATCAAGGACAGGTCGTATCTGTTCCTTGAAAAAGTTCCCCATTTCCACGACATCCTTCCCTGACAGCCTATGCTCCCAACTTATGCTCCTCAGATCCTGTCTTACAGCATCGTATTTACCCTTCCCCCAATTGTAAAACCTACCCTGTTGCACGCACCTATCTCTCTCCATAACCAAGGTGAAAGTCACAGAATTGTGGTCACCATCACCAAAATGTTCACCCACTAATAAGCGATAGTGCAATGGAAATCAATTCCCCCTGTATTCCCAGAGTCATGACAGATGTGAGGATTGGATGAAACCACTGAGTTGCCCGATTTTATTTAACTGTCTAATTCAGGTTAGAAGAATATGCACATCAGGGTTTTCATTAATAAGAAAACTACTGCTTATAATGAAACAATTTTTAACCAATGACAAGAAAGAAATATGTACTGCCCATTTATAACACTCAAACTCTCACTTTTTTCTACAATTCCTGTACACACACAAACAGACACACAACCAATCTGGGTTTTATTTCAGAGGGACACAGTTCCAACCCAGTTCTGAGAACAGACATCAATGAGTTATTTTCTTCCAGCTCCTTTCAATTCCTTCTGACGTTTCGATGAGAATACGAGACTGTGGTTGTACATGATTCTCAGTCTTTCCTTCACTGGGTAAGGATTCCCTCTCTTGGTGTCGCTAAAGCTGTCTTTTCTCCCTGGATCCCTATCAACAGGAGAGATTTTCAGACAGCAGTGGGGAGGAAAGTGGCGAGTAAGAAGAGCCACTGGTCTGGGGGGGGTGATGGGGGATTTTTCTGTGACTTCTGTACACAGGAGGAAGGGAGAGAGATTGACAGGCCTTCCCTTAGCAGCCTGGATCCTTCTGTCACGAGAAAAGGCGATTGCCACTTGCCCAGAAACCAATCACAAAGTTGTCACCAGGCCGAACACTCCTGACCTGCACCAACTGATGCCACTTGGAAGAAATCAATTGAAGGACTGTCTCGGGACAAAACTGCCATGAACACACACTGGACTGTTTCAACCAAGACTGGATTTTGGCAAATAGCACTAACAAAACAGCCCGTGCTGCTGGCTCACTCTATTGAAAACAGACACAAATTAACAATCAAACAGAAGCCTACACAATAAAACAGAAACTCATTAGATTGAAATAACAGTGCCTGGGACAATGATGCCCACCAGCGCCCCATTGGTCACTGTGTGCTCCTGATCCAGGGACACCTGAGCACAGACGTAACCGTGAAAGAGGGACAGACAGTCAGGAACAACAAGCCCCTCCCTGGCCCGCTGCTTCGATCTGTTAATGGCCACCTTGGCCAGGCCCAGGAGCGAAGCCATGAGAAGACTCTGAGTCATCCACCTCCAACCCTCCTCCACTCCCCGCGGTGAGGCTGAAGTGTAACCAAAACTAAAGGAGTAGCCCCTTCCACAAAACTGAAAAGGAGCTGCAGGTAGACATAGAACACAGAACAGTACAGGCCCTTCGGCCCGCGATATTATGCTGACCTTTCATCCTCCTCTAAGATCAGGCTAACATACATACCTTTCATTTTACTATCGAAGAGTCTCTTAAATGTCCCTAATGTATCTGACTCTATTACCATTGCTGGCAGTGTATTCCACGCACTCACATCACGAAACCTTCCTCCAATCACCTTAAACTAATGCCCCTTCATGATAGCCATTTCCAGCCTTGGGAAAAGTCTCCACTCCAACATTCCAGGGAAAACAGCCTATTCAGCCTCTACGGGATCTTGACCAGATGGGCCAATTGGGTTGAGGAATAGCAGATGGAGTTAAATTTGGAAAAAACTTGAAGTGCTGCATTTTGGGAAAGCAAATCAAAGCAGAACTTATACACTTAATGGTAAGGTCCTAGGGAGTGTTGCTGAACAAAGAGACCTTGGAGTGCAGGTTCATAGCTCCTTGAAAGTGGAGTCGCAGGTAGATAGGATAGTGAAGGCAGTGTTTGGTATGCTTTCATTTATCGGTCAGAGTATTGAGTACAGGGGTTGGGAGGTCATGTTATGGCTGTACAGGACATTGGTTAGGCCATTTTTGGAATATTGTGTGCAATTCTGGCCTTCCTCTAGGAAGGATGATGTGAAACTTGAAAGGGTTCGGAAAATATTTACAAGAAAATTGCCAGGCGTGAAAAGCTTGAGGTACAGGGAGAGGCTGAACAGGCTCAGGCTGTTTTCCCTGGAGCGTCGGAGGGTGAGGGGGCACCTTATAGAGATTTATAAAATCATGAGGGACATGGATAAGGTGAATAGAAAAGGTATTTTCCCTTGGGTGGGGGAGTCCAGAGGTAGAGGGCATATGTTTATGGTGAGAGGGGAAAGATATAAAAGGGACAGAAGGGGACATTTCACGTGGACGGTGGTACGTGTATGGAATGAGTTGCCAGAGGAGGCTGGTACAATTGCAACATTTAAAAGGCATCTGGATGGAGAAATGAATAGGAAGGGTTTGGAGGGATATGGGCCAAATGCTGGCAAAAGGGACTGGATTAATTTAAGATATCTGATCTGCATGGACTGGTGGACTGAAGGGTCTGATTCTGTGCTGTACATCTCTATGACTCTATGTATTCCAGTAACACATCATTAAAACCACAACATCTTCTTCCAAAGCGTCCTTGCTTTAGTACAGTATCTACTCTCATTCTTAGTGCATGGTCCAAGAACATAAAAGTGGCCTTTACAAAGTCTCTTCAAGGCATGACAACCATGGGACATAAGACAACAATAGAAGCAGGATTTGTTAATGGGTCCACTGTTTTCAAACCAGGTGAGACAAATTGCGAGTGTCAATTCAATGGGGGGTGAGGGTCAAATCACAAACCAATTCTGCTGTAAAAGGTCAAGATATACAGCAGAAGACTGATCCCCTGGTTTAATGGTAATGGTTGAGCTTGGCAATATGTCAGGCTATGAGGTTACAGATTGTGCTGGAATAGAATTCTGCTGCTGTTGATCACCCACAGCACCGAATGGATGCCCAGTCTTAAGTTATCTCGGGAATTTGACTTGAAAGAAGTCATGGGCTAACATATCAATGAATCAAAACCTGCAACCCATTCTAAGTGATTAAAACTTAACAGCAATTGAGGGTTGTTCAATACATTGCATCAGTTTTATGACACTCTGATCTTTTACTTTAAATTCTGTGTATGATGATCCTGCCCCACCTGACAAAGGAGCAGCATTCTGAAGGCTTATACTTCCAAATAAATGGGGCATGATGGCTCAGTGGGTAACACTGCTGTCTCACAGCGCCAGAGACCCTGGTTTGATTCCACCCTCAGGCAACTGCTTGTGTGGAGTTCGTACATTCTCCCTGTGTCTGCGTGGGTTTCCTCCCACAGTCCAAAGATGTGCAGGTTAGGTGAATTGGCCATGCTACGTTGCCCATAGTGTTCAAGGATATATGGGTTAGGTGCATTAGTCAGAGGGGAATGGGTCTGGGTGGGTTACTCTTCAGAGGGTCGGTGTGGGCTTGTTGGGCTGAAGGGCCTGTTTCCACACTGTAGGGATTCCATGAAACCTGTTGGATTCTAACCTGGTGTTGTGTGATTCTTAACTCAGTTTTGAGTTGCTAGACCTGTTCGAATTCTGTCCCATTTAGCAGTGTGATAATGCCACACAACACGATGGAGGTTATTCTCAATGTGAAGGTGGGACTTTATCTCCAACAGGACTGTGCGGTGGTCATTCTGACTGATACTGTCATGGACAGATGTATCTGCAGCTGTCACATTGGTAAAGATGAGGTCAAGTATGTTTTTCCCTCTTGTTGGTTCTTGCCACAGACTCAGTCTAGCGGCTATGTCCTTTTGGACCCGGCCAGCTTGATCAGTAGTACTGCTGCTGAGTCACTCTTGATGGTGGACATTGAAATCTCCCAGCTAGAATATCTGTACCCCTACCACCCTCAGTGTTTCTTGTAAGTGTTAGTCAACATGGAGGATTACTGATGCATCAGCTGAAGGAGTTTGGTATGTGGTAATCAGCAGGAGGTTTCCTTGCCCGTGTTTAACCTGAAACCATGAGACTTCAGGGGATCTGGAGTCAATGTTGAGGACTCCCAGAGCAAGTCTGTCCTGACTGTATCTCACTGTGCCTCTGCTGGGTCTGTCCAGCTGATGGGACAGAAGAATTTATAGTCGTGGCTTGGGAAATGACAGGGGATTGAGTAAATAACTTGCCCCTGTCTTCACAGTTGAAGGTACAAAACGTACCCCAGGGTTAGAGCAAAGGGCTAGGGAAGAAGAGAAAGTGATTTCAAATTAATATTAGAAGAGAAAAAAGTATTGGAGAAACGTAGGGGTTAGAACCTGAGAAATCCTGAGGGTCTCAGGGTCGAAAAGCGATAGCTGTAGATTGTTGAAGCTCTGGCTCCATCTTTCCAACAAACTTATCATTAACTGATGAAAGCATTTGAATGAGCCTGTACCTGGATTTAGCCTTGCAAGGTTAAGAAGGGTTAGGAATTGATATACAGAGTTTCAAACCTGGTGAGAGGTCAGAGGTCCATGCTCCTGACGCCACACCTTTCAAATCCAGCTGCCATAGCTGCTCACGTGTGGTAATGCCATCCCTAAGGAGAGACCCAGCAACAAGTGGCAGTATAAAATCCACATATGTGCCATCCTTGAGGGACACCTGTAATAAGGAGTGTACATGTGCCCAATTTCTCAGCTGGATTGTTGTCCTCGGAAACGGGACGCTCAGGGGAGATTGTTCCATACTTGCTAGAGTTTTAATAAAGGAGTGGTTGCTTTTTCCAGGTTATAGGCAGCCAGAGAAGCAGGGAAAGGAGGGGGACAGGGAGAATATTCTCATCCAGTAAGGTATAACCTGGAATGAAAAACCAAAATCACTGCTGGAAATTTGGAACACAAACAGAAATTACTGGAAAAGCTCAGCAGGTCCTGTGGAGAGAAATCAGAATTAATGCTTCAGGTCTGATGAGTCTGCTTCAGAATTCTGCAGATCATAAGTACCAGAAGGGAATTAGATAAACACTCAAAAGGGCAATGCAGTTTCAGAATTAAATGAAAGAGCCAGGGAGTGGGATGACAGGAAATTCCTGCCATTTGTGGGATGCATTGCTGGAGAACTTTATAAAGCATGTTTTATTACATGAGTAAACAGGATAGTTCCTCACCAATCAAAATGGCAATATGTTTGAAAACAATGTCTTTATTAACTTTTCCAGTGGACAAAAGAATGATCCTGTTCTTGAGTCAAATCCCTCCTGGGTCTGAATAGCATCCTTCAATACTGAACCATGATGTGAATCAGAATGGGTCTTCATCTCTCACTTGACTTCAGCTCTCTGTCCACTTGGGCAAAGATGTTTCAGCAGCACAGAGCCAAGCAGGCCGAAACCTCTCCTCCACTGCTCAGTGCGGGGGCCTTAGAGGCAGCTGGAGGAGGAGAAGGCCGAAGGCTTGTGACCCTGCACCCCAGCAGGGAGGAACTGGGCAGCCTAGGCCAGGGCTATGTGTGAGGACAGCTGAGGCTGAATATCAGAGCCCTGCCTCCAAGTGATCAACAACAGCCACTGGATGAAAACACAAAGGCCTGTCTTTGTGTAAATACTCCACAAAACATGTCATTGTGCCACCCCTGCTCTGGCAGTAGGTTAACAGTTTCTTTGACCGTGTGTAGGTTGAATGGCCTGCTCCTGTTCTTTCAATCTTGTTTTTTCAATCTCTGCCTCTTCAGCTTTCAAGTTGGCTATCTGTCTGTATGTGTTTGGCATTAACACTTAAGGAGTTCTACCAGATGCCCTGGCTAATATTTCTCCAAGCATATTCGTAATCAATCATTTAGCACATTGCTGTTTGTGGGAACCTTCATATAATGCTGACTTGGCTTCAAGGAGTATTTCATCGACTGTAAAGCACTGTAAATATCCTGGGATTGCAAACATGCTAGATCAATACAAGTTTGATGTTTTCTTCATCTCAGCCTATGTATTCACACCCCTGCCTCATTGGCCAAGCCTTTAAAGCAACTGCTCATATCTCTCTGTGTGGATTGGATTAAAGTTTGCTTGTGTGTAGCACCTTGGGAAGTCTTTCTGTGTTAAAGGTGCTATTTAAAAGCTATTTGTTGTTGTTGTTTGTGTCTTTCTCAATATGGTTTCCTATTTCGCTTTCATTTGAATTGTCTCTGTACCTCTCTCGCTGCTTCTCTATGTTTCTGTTTCACTCTGCCTCTCTCTTTCTACTTTGTTCCACACACTGTCTTTTCGCCCCTCTCTGTATTTTTTCTATCCTATGCTTCTGTCTCTGATTCTCTATTTCCTGGTGTCTCTCTACCTCCCCCCTTCTTTCTCTCTTTCCTTGGGTTTCTCTCTCCCTGTCTCTCTTTTGCATAAAGATCCACAGCACAGAAAAAGGCTCTTCGGTTTGACATGACTCCACAAAGGCTGGTATCCCAACACTAAGTCACCCTTTATTTACAGGTGGGGAGAGTCCTTGACACTGATCCAGCTCCCTCAGAGTCAGCTCTTAGAGTGAGCAGATCCCCTGACAGTCCTGTTTATATCTGTCAGCCAGGGCTTCCTGATTGGACCAGGTTAACAGCCCTAATCAGGGAACTCATAAACAAAGCTTTTCACATTACAATACATCAAAACAAAACAATGAGGTCCACCCGGCCGACCTCGTTCCTATCACTACATCTCTCCCCTCTAATTTATGGGATGTAGGCCCATTCTTTATCCTGCAGCCTCTCCTGGGGTGTTTTTGTACCAGGTTGTGTTCCTCTCACACTGCCTTGGATATTGGTGGCATTTACCAGACCGTAGGCCACATGATGCACCCACAGCATCTCTACCGAAACTCATCTTCAGGCGGTAACAGTGTCAAGGCTCCAACATCTGTTGTGTCCATCTTGTCCTCTGAGATGTCTTTGACGCTAGGTGGAGGAAGACAGCCCACGAATTCTGACAGCTTTGCCGATGTTTTGAAAGGCCGGTAATGTTTTGCTCCTGCCCTGTTTGTAAGGTTGCAGCTTCCATGTGGTCCACATGCTTGTTCAGGGCCACCTCCCCAACCCATACTTTATACCTCACAGGACCTGACCACCCATCAACCATGCTTCTGACACATGAAGGGCCATTCCTGTGGTTTCAACACCAAACTTCATTCCCTGAAGTAAACTGCCTCTCTCACTTAGAGGGGTCTTGTGTCCGGCATTGGTGTTTGTGCTGCTGTTTCCCCCTCCCCGCCAGGACTAGGAAGATCAGATTTAACTTGGTGCAGAGTCCTCTCCCTATTAGAAACTCCGCTGGGAGCTGTACCTGTAGTTGCATGAGGGTCCTGTAACCAAACAGGAACCAGGACAGTTTGGTATCGAGTGAAGCTGCAGGCTGCTTCCTTAAACCTGCTTTCAGAGTCTGGACTGTTCTTTCCACAGGTCATTGGGAAATGGATGGTGTGGAGCTGTCCTCATATCCTGATTTCCATTTGACCTTAGGAACGACTCAAACTCCCTGCTGGTAAATGATGACCCATTGACAGTGACCAACACCTCTGGGAATCCCTGTATTGCAATCGAAGCTCACAAACGTTCAATCACCATCCTTGTGTTTGATGCAGTTGAAATCCAGAATGAACCCTTCCAGAGGAGGCTCCACTGATGGTGTATCTGCCAGTGGGAGGTGGCTCAAGGCATTGCCACTTGGCCTCCTGGATCATGTTCCAACTTGAAATTGTACGCATTTAGAATAAGGGCCCACCACTGAATTTGACTTGAAGCTATGGTAGACGTGGCCCTGTCCTCTTAAAGTAGACCTAGCAGGGATTTGTGATCCAATACTATGACAAATTTACATCCATAAAGGTATTGGTCGTTCTGTGTCTTACAACCTTATGTTCCACAACCACCTGATGAAGGAGCAGCGCTCCGAAAGCTAGTGCTTCCAAATAAACTATAACCACAAAGCCCACACAGACTAGGTGGCACCAAGATACCTGACAAGAATGAACACTACCCTAGGCACCTATTGAAGCCAGGATGCTGGCCATTAGAACCCATTTCTGCAGATTGGCTAAACCTCCTGTTACAATTGTTAACGATGGATACAGCCGGACAAGCAATTGTTTCCTATTAACAATAATCAAAACTGCATGGTCTTGTAATTAATGTGACGGTGCTGTAACCCTGTGAAACTGACTGTACCTACTGCTCGGGGAGGAGAATCCTTAACTTAACTGTGCAAAGTGTCTGTTTTGTATCAGTCCGGTCAATTTTTCCTCCCCACAATATCGTGTTCATCAATTCCACAAGATCCGTATGTAGTCTCGATTTGTAATTGGACAATTCTCTGACAGAGCCCCTGCTAATTGCACCCTTGCCTCTGTTAAAGATGCATTTCATCTGGTCCTGGAGATTGACCTGTTTTTAAGACTGACAGACCACTCAGAACCTCCCTTCTGACTATGCTCATTTCTTTGATTTTATCACGGACTTTCTCCCTGATTTCTATACCCATATTATCTCTCTCATCTAGTGAACATTTACCCAAAGTTGTCATTTAGAAGCCAATCTATCTCTTCTGGCTCCACAGACAACTTACCACTATGATCCTTAAATACACCTACTCTTTCCCACGTTATCATTAATTGTTAAATAACTGTTTTTTCAGTATCCTTTCATATCCATTTTTTAGCACCACCTAATTCCCCTTTTAAGTTCCCTCATGCACATTCTATACACTTGTTGTGACTCTGCTGTATAGAGCCATCTGTATCTGCCACCAGTCTCCCTTTTTCTCTTAACCCATTGCTGGATATTCTTTGATGTCCATGGTTCACAGGATTTGGTGGTTCTGCCCTTTCTCTTGATTGGAAAACGTTGGCCCCATACTCTCCAAATTTCCTCCCTCAATGCACCCCATCGTTCCTGAAAGCATCTGCCTCCCTGCCCACTCTGGCAAGATCATTTCTGATTTTATTAAAACCAGCCTTCCCCAAGTTGAGAGCTTTGATTTCAGGCCCATCCTTGCCCCTTTCCATAACAATCTTGAATCTAACACAGTTGTGATCGCTGGTTGCAAGATGCTCTCCCACTGACACGTCAACCACTTGCCCAGCTTCATTAAGACCAGAACCAGCCCATCCCTTACAGGCCGTCTACACACCAGCTTGAAAAACTGTCCTCAATTCATTTGAAGAATTCAGCTCCCTCCAAACCCTTCACACTGTGGCTACCTCGGATAGTGTTGGGGAAGTCAAAATCCCCTGCAATCTTTACTCTGTAACTTATACACTTCTCTGAAATTTGCCTACAAACACGCGCCTGTATTGCTCTTAAACAGAGAGCCTGCAGTCCACTGCCAGCAATGTGATAGCTCCTCTTTCGTTTTTAAGTTCTACCCATAAGGCTTCATTTGAGGAGCTATTTAAGATGTCATCTCTCTGCACTGCTAAGACTGATTCCCTCATTAATTTTAGAACACCCCTTCTTCTTTTACCTCCTTCCCTGTCACACCTGAAGATGCTGTATCCTGGAATAGTGAGCTCCCAGTCCTGCCCCTCTCTCCACCATGTTTCAATGATGCCATTATTCCCCTTTGCCTGAATTTGTGCCCCCAACCCACATTCCTGTTTAATGCAGCTGGCCCACTCTATGGGACTGGCTGCCATTGCTTTGCCCTGCACAGTCATCTCCTCCAACGGTATCCCAAAGGATTTATCTGTTTGAAAGTGGGGTGGCTGCAGGGGTCTCCTGCTCTATCTGTCTTCCTTTACTCTAGCTGGAGCTCACCCATGCACTTACCGCCTCTTCAGTCATCACCCACAGTGTGACCACCTCATTGAACGTGCTATCCACATCATAGTCAACGTCACATATACTTCACAGTGAACTCGCCCACAGCTCCATCTCAGAAATGGAGCTGCATCTAGACACACTTCCTGCCCACATGGTTACCAAGACAACTAAAGCTCCCATGATTTGTCACCTCGTGCAGTAGGAGTGTACTACAGCTGCCATGACTTCCTTCAAGCCCCTGAGTAACTCTCTTCTCTGAGAGAATATAATAATGTTAGTGTAAAAATACCATTACATTACTTCCCTTACACTATTTGCACTTCCCTTACCCTACTTTACTTACAAATGTTCCTTTATTATATTCACCTTGACTCACTTATTCCTGTTGCTTCTCAGTTAATTCCTTCTTCTGAAGATAATGTCCTACTTAAAATTACAAACAATTCCCACACCACTCTTTCCTTCTGTTTGTCTCTCTATGGTCTCCCTACCTCTCTTTGTGCCTCACGAGGTGTATCATACTTGCCCTCCATATCTCTTTCCTTCTCTCTGTTTCTTTGCCTCTCTGTGTCTTTCATTCTGTCCTTCTGTTTTTTGTTATCTCTGTCTCTCTCTCTCTCTCTCTCTCTCTGACTCTCTGTCTTTATCTACACCTTCCTCTGTCTCTGTCTCTGTCTCTCTCTCTCACTCTGTTTCTCTCTCAGTCACTCTAATCTCTCTCATTCTCCATTACAATGTAATTTGCTCACTAGAAAGATGATGAGAACATCAATAAAACCCACCATTGTGATATCTGAAGAAGTGACTTTGTACTTGACAGACTGACACACACTGGAGTGGTGGGTAGCGGAGATATCTCCAGTCAGGAGAGTGCTTGTTTAATCACTGAAACTTGAGAGGAACTGACAGAGCAGAGCAAGGTGGTGCTGGAGCTAAGGGGGACGAGACCTGTCATCAGCTCATTTAATCAGCAAACAATTATCTCTTTGTAACATCGCCCCAGCTTTCAGTTTCAGGCATCCAATCAGTGAACAGAGAACACTGGGACAGATTAAATCACCAGCACTTTCCCAGTGTGCAGCAGGCAGGACATTCTCCTGATCAGCAGCAGTATTTTTGTCACAGGAGCTAGAGAACATGGGAACAGAACAACAGGACAGAGTCATAGACTCCTACAGCATGGAAACAGACCCTTCGGTCCAACTCATCCATGCTGACCACACACCCTAAACTAATCTAGTCCAATTTGCCAGCACTTGGCCCATATCCTTGTAAACCCTTCCTATTCACCTACCCATCCAGATGCCTTTTAAATGTTATAATTGTACTAGCCTCCACCATTTCCTCTGGCAACTCATTCCATACGTGCCCCACCCTCTGTGTAAAAAAGTTGTCCTCTAGGGCCCTTTTAAATCTTTCCTGTCTCACCTTAAACCTGTCAAGCGGAGCACCATTATCATCATTGCAACTTAACAGAGCCACTCACTCAAAATTCCCTCGTAGCTTCAGGCCATGAGCAGGAACAGGCCATTCAGCCCATCAAATTTGCTCTGCCATTCAATGAGGTCATGGCTGATCTGATAATCCTCAACTCCACTTTTTCCCCATAACTCTCCATCCCCTTTCCCAATTAAAAAGCTTTCTCTCTCAGCTTTGATTATAGTTAACAGCCCAGCCCCGACAACCCTGTAATGGTAAAGATTTCCACAGATTCTTTCCGTTCTGAGAGAAGAAATCCCTCCTTATCTCTGTCCTCAATGTGTGACCCTTTATTCTGGGATTATTCCCTCTGATCGTAGACTCTCCGACAAAGGGAAACAACCTCTCCACATCTCCCCTGTCAAATCCCCTGAAGAATCTGGTCTGTTTCAATAACATCATTCTTCTCAACTCCAATGAGTACAGGCCCAACCTACTCAACCTCTCCTGATAAGACAGTCCCTTATCAGCCGAGTGAACCTTCTCTGGACTGTTTCCATTCCCAGTCTATCTTTCCTTGGATAACGTGAACAAACCTGTTCACAGCATACTTCAGCTGTGGTCCGGCTTGTGCCTCGTATCGTTTTAGCATCACCTTCCTGTACTTATTCTCCGTTCTCTTTGAGATACTGGCCAACATTCCAGTTACCTTCCCTATTCTCCTGAATTGGAGAGATTCCCAAATCCCTTTGTGCTGTAGCTTTCTGCAGTCTTTCCCCATTTAAAAAATAGCAATCTCACTAATCTTCCTGCCAAAGGGCATATCTTCACATTTTCTCACACTCCATCGGCCAAGTCTTTGCCCATTCACTTACCCTCTCTCTATCCCTCTGCAGAGTCTTTGTGCCATCCTCACCACTTGCCTTCCCACCTACTTATGCGTCATCCACAAACTTGGCTACAGTACATTCACTTTCCTCATCCAGGTTATTAAAATATATTGTAAACAATTGTGATCCCAACACTCATCCCTGTAACACTCCACTGGTTCCCATCCTTAAAAATGTCTTCCTTATCCCAACTCCATTATTAGCTAGCCAATCCTCTATTCATGCGAACCTACCACCACCAACCCGATGAGATCTTAATGCGTCACCTAAATATTTTAGCCAATGGCTTTATCTTATCCAAATATATTATTTCCACTGCTTCCCCTTTCTCTATCCTGTTTGTGACTTTCTGGGAGAACTATAATAAATTTGACTGGAATGATGTTCCCTCTGTGAAGTCATGCTGACTCTGCTAAATCATGTTATATATTTCTAAATGCTCTGCTATTACTTCCGTTATAATAGACCCTAACATTTTCTCAACAACAGGTGTTAAGCAAACTAGCCTTTGTGGGATGTTTTCTGTCCCAGTCCCTTTTTGAATAAGTGTGCTTGAATTAGCAGTTTTCCAATTCTCTGAGACTTTTCCAGAATTAATGGATTTCTGGAAGATTGCAATAGCGCATCCACTATCCCCGTAGCTACTTATTTTAATATCCTCAGATGTATCCCATCAGGTCCAGGGGACTTATCAGTCTTTAGTCCCAGTAGTTTCCCTAACACATTTTCTCTACTGATAAGTTACTGTAGTTTTTCATCTTTTCCAAAGCCTCCACATCCTTCTGTGGTGACCAGAACTGTACACAATATTCCGAATGTGGCCAAACTAAAGCTCTATACAGCTGCAACATGATTTGCCATTTTTTATGCTCTAAGCCCTGACTGATGCCATCTGCCTCCTTGGCCACTTTATCCATTTGTTTTGCTATTTTCATGGAACTGTGGACCTGTATGCCTAGATGCTACTAAAGGTTCTGTCATTTACTGTAAAACAATATATATTTACTTTTCATTTGCTTTCTTTTCCCTTGCTCACTCCTATCTCTCCCTCTTTTTCTCCTCCTGCTCTCATCTTCTTCCCATCTTCCCTGGTTTTGCTCCCTCTGGCTTCCTCCCAAACTCCCTCCTCCTCCCTCACTTCCCAGACTTTTCCTGCTCTACTTTTTTATCTTGTCTCTCTCTCTCTCTCTCGCTCGCTCTCTGTCTTCCCCTCTTCCTTCTGTCTCCATTCGCTTTCTCCCTTTTCCTTCCCTCTTCTCCCACTCCTTCTCCCTCTTTCTTATCTCTCCCTTGGCCTTTTCACTGGCAGATGTATTATTTCCCTAGCCCACCCAGTGACCTCCTCTGGATGAAGGACAATAGTGGTCCTCTCACAGATTGCATTTCGATCTGTGCTCGGCTCATAATAACACTGCCTGCATCTCTCTCCTACGGCCTGTGCATTCCAGCCAGACCCAATCATACACAGGCATTCTCCAACCCCACACACTGCATGCTGAAACATGGCCCTGTTGTTTGCACGGACAGAGAAAGTTCTTTCTCTTGTTCTGCTCCTCCTCAAAACACAACCACTGATAGAGGCAATTCCTCTGTCATTTCTATCACATTACAATCCATAGTCCTTGCCTCCTCCCTCCTGTGTCACCTCCCCTAACCTGTTAACTAATATCCCTACCCAGTTGATTCTAGACATGGGAAAACAATAGTCAGAAATTCTTGGGTGGTGAGTAATAATCTGGAAAATTTCCCAAAAGTCTAACAGTTGAAATCTGTCAACATGCGGAACTGAGAATGGAACAGAGTCCGCCAAGCTGGGCTTGTTTTCCCCTGGAGTGTCAGAGGCTGAGGGCTGACCTTGTAGAGGCCTGTGAAATCGTGAGGGGCTGGGATAGGGTGAAAAGCCAAGCTTCTTTCCCCAGGTCAGGGAAGTCCAAATTTAGACAGCATAGGTTTAAGGTGAGACAGGAAAGATTTAAAAGGGCCCTAGAGGACAGCTTTTTTTGCACAGAGGGTGGTATGTGTATGGAATGAGTTGCCAGAGGAAATGGCGGAGGCTAGTACAATTATAACATTTAAAAGGCATCTGGATTGGTATGTGAATAGGAAGGGTTTACAAGGATATGGGCCAAGTGCTGGCAAATGGGACTAGATTAGTTTAGGGTGTGTGGTCAGCATGGAGAGTTGGACCGAAGGGTCTGTTTCCATGCTGTAGGAGTCTATGACTCTGTCACATTTGCTGCAGAGTAAGGCAGTGGACTGGGATTGTGCAGGAATCCCTTGCCTCTGTTTTCTCAGGGTCCTCTTCATGTATTGTTGTGCTTTCTGTTTCTGCTTGCTTCTCCAGTGTCCCTGCAGATAGTTTGGACCAACAGACCATGTCCACTGGCAAGTGTCTTCCATTTTTCTGGGAGAGAAAGAATCTCCTTAGGCAGGGAATGTCAACGACGCTGGGACTTGCTGCCTTGACGGGGGGAGTGGGAGGGAGAACCGGGAATGATTACAAAAGTAAATGGGATGGGTCAGAGGAAAATCAATGCACTGAACTACAGGGAACTGACTGACTGGATTGCTCTACAAAGAGCCAGCATAGACTTGATAGACCAAATGGCCTCCTTGCAGCACCCTAGTGGCTCTATGACTATGATAACATGATGGAGGGTATCTGTAAACTAGGATTTTGTAACAAGGACTGTGTGGTGGTCATTCTTACCGATACTGTCATGGTAGTTTGGTAAGGATGAGGTCTTGTTGGTTCCCACAGACCCAGTCCAGTAGCTATGTCCTTTAGGACCTGGCCAACCCGATCAGTAGTCCTGCTGCCGAGTCACTCTTGCTGGTGCACATTGAAATTCAGAATATATTTTGCGCCCTTGTGACCCTTGGTGCTTCATCCACTGGTGTTCAACACGGAGCTGAGGGGGGACGGGATGGGGCAGTGGGTGGTGGTAATCAGTACTGAGGGAGGGCTGCACTGTTGGAGATACTGTCTTTCAGATAAGATGGTAAACTGAGAATTTATTTGTCTGCTTGGGTGGATAGAAATGGTCCCATGGCACTGTAGATCCGAGGAGATCTCTCTAGTGTCCTGAATAATACTTACCTGCCCCCTCCACCCCAGTCAAGGTGACCAAGGTAGTGGACAGGGGAATGTCTATAGATGTTGTTTATGTGGACTTCCAGAAGTCATTTGATGAAGTCCCAATGGGAGACTGTTATTTCAGGTAGAAGTCCATGGGGTTGAGGGCAAATTATTTACAAGCTGGGAAATTGAGTGAGAGGTGACAGAACGGAGGGTGAATGAGTAGGTAACTGAAACGGGGCAGGATCTGACCCGTGGTGTCCCACAAGGATCTGTGCTCCGACTTCAATTAATCACATTATTTAATAACACTTTGGATAATGGTATCAAAAGTTATGTATTCAAAATCGCTGATGACACAAAGTTCGGTGACATTGTAGAGAGCATAGATGGTCGCATAAAATTATAAAGGAATAATGATAGACCAGGTGAATGGGCAAAACTGCGGCAGATGGAGTTCAATATAAGCAATGATCCATTGTGGACTGAGAAAGGATAGATGAGGGTATTTTCTAGAAGAAATGAAGTTAAATACAATGGTTGTCCAAAGAGACTTGGGGGTTCAGGTGTGTAGGTCTGTACAATGCCATAAAGAGGTACAGACAATAATAGAACATAGAACATAGAACAGTACAGCACAGAACAGGCCCTTCAGCCCACGATGTTGTGCCGATCACTGATCCTCATGTATGCACTCTCAAATTTCTGTGACCATATGCATGTCCAGCAATCTCTTAAATGTCCCCAATGACCTTGCTTCCATAACTGCTGCTGGCAACGCATTCCATGCTCTCACAACTCTCTGTGTAAAGAACCTGCCTCTGACATCCCCTGTATACTTTCCTCCAACCAGCTTAAAACTATCACCCCTTGGGTTAGACATTTCTGCCCTGGGAAATAGTCTCTGGCTATCGACTCTATCTATGCCTCTCATTATCTTGTATACCTCAATTAGGGCCCCTCTCCTCCTCCTTTTCTCCAATGAAAAAAGTCCGAGCTCAGTCAACCTTTCTTCATAAGATAAGCCCTCCAGTCCAGGCAGCATCCTGGTAAACCTCCTCTGAACCCTCTCCAAAGCATCCACATCTTTCCTATAATAGGGCGACCAGAACTGGACGCAGTATTCCAAGTGCAGTCTAACCAAAGTTTTATAGAGCTGCAACAAGATCTCACGACTCTTAAACTCAATCCCCCTGTTAATGAAAGCCAAAACACCATATGCTTTCTTAACAACCCTGTCCACTTGGGTGACCATTTTAAGGGATCTATGTACCTGCACACCAAGATCCCTCTGTTCCTCCACACTGCCAAGAATCCTATCCTTAATCCTGTACTCAGCTTTCAAATTCGACCTTCCAAAATGCATCACCTTGCATTTATCCAGGTTGAACTCCATCTGCCACCTCTCAGCCCATCTCTGCATCCTGTCAATGTCCCGCTGCAGCCTACAACAGCCCTCTATACTGTCAACGACACCTCCAACCTTTGTGTCATCTGCAAACTTGCTGACCCATCCTTCAATACCCTCATCCAAGTCATTAATAAAAATTACAAACAGTAGAGGCCCAAGGACAGAGCCCTGTGGAACACCACTCACCTCTGACTTCCAGGCAGAATATTTTCCTTCTACTACCACTCGCTGTCTTCTGTTGGCTAGCCAATTCTGTATCCAGACAGCTAAGTTCCCCTGTATCCCATTCCTCCTGACCTTCTGAATGAGCCTACCATGGGGAACCTTATCAAATGCCTTGCTGAAGTCCATATACAGCACATCCACTGCTCGACCCTCATCAACTTTTCTAGTTACATCCTCAAAGAACTCGATAAGGTTTGTGAGGCATGACCTGCCCCTCACAAAGCCATGTTGACTGCATTTAATCAAGCCATGCTCTTCCAGATGGTCATAAATCCTATCCCTCAGAATCCTTTCTAACACCTTGCAGACAACAGACGTGAGACTTACTGGTTTGTAATTGCTGGGGATTTCCCTATTTCCTTTCTTGAAGAGAGGAATTACATTTGCCTCTCTCCCGTCCTCAGGTACAACTCCAGTGGAGAGCGAAGATGCAAAGATCTTCACAAGTGGCGAAGCAATCACATTTCTCGTTTCCCAAACCAACCGAGGACAAATCTGGTCCGGGCCTAGCGACTTGCCAATCTGTATGTTTGACAAAATTTTCAGCACATCAGCTTCCTCTATCTCTATCCATTCCAGCATGCACACCTGCTCTTCAAAGGTTTCATTCACTACAAAGTTTGTTTCTTTCATAAAGACAGAAGCAAAAAACTCATTTAGAGCTTCCCCAACTCCTCAGACTCCATACACAAGTTCCCTATGCTATATCTGATCGGCTCTACTCTTTCTTTAACCATTCTCTTATTCCTCACATCAGTGTAAAATGCCTTTGTGTTCTCCCTAATCCGTTCTGCCAAGAAAGCTAAAGGCAATGCTGGCCTTTATGCCTCGAGGACTGGAGTACGAGGATGCAGATGTTATGCTGCAGTTATTAAAACCCTGGTTAGACCCCAGCTGGAACACTGTGAGCAGACATGAGCAACATATCTTAGGGAGGGCATATTGGCCTTGGAAGGTCAACACAGGTTGATAAGAATGATGCCTGAGGTTATGTTATGAGGACAGATTATACAAATTAGGCCTGTTTTCTCTAAAATTTAGAAGGATAAGGGGTGATCTGATTGAAATCTTCAAGGTACTAACAGAAAAAAGACAGGGTAAATAAAGATAAATTCTGTCCATTGATTGGGGATTCTAGGACCAGGGACATAGTCTGAGAATTAAGGTGAAACAGTGCAGGAGAGATGTTAGCAGTCACTTCTACATATAAATGGAAATCTCTTCCAGACTGCAGTAGATGCTGGATCAGTTGTTAATTTTATTGTAAGATAAAACCTAATATTTTATTTTAAATCAGGGATTGACAATTTTTTTTAAGGAAAGGGACATGGGCCAATGGCATATCTAAGGTAAAAACAATGACTGCAGATGCTGAAAACCAAATACTGGATTAGTGGTGCTGGAAGAGCACAGCAGTTCAGGCAGCATCCAACGAGCAGCGAAATCGACGTTTCGGGCAAAAGCCCTTCATCAGGAATATAGGCCTTGGAAGGTCAACACAGGTTGATAAGAATGATGCCTGAGGTTATGTTATGTTATGGCATATCTATGGTGCCAAGTCACAGATCAGCCATGATCTCATTGAATGATGGAATGGGCTCAAGGGGCTGAATGGCCTCCTCCTGTTCTTTTGTTCCTATACTGTCACACAGCTTCTGGGAGGATGTTGTTGTTTCCAAACTGTCTGTTGTTCTTCTTACAACAGTGACAACATTTCCAAAACACATACATGGCTCTAAAGTGTTTCTCTATGTCCGCCACACTTGGAAAAGTGCCAATGCTTTCTCCTTCCTGACTGCACACCACTGGGCTACACACTTCTACTGGATCCAGGCAGGGTCGTAAAGTCAGATGGCACAGAAGAGGCCTTTCGGCCCATTGAGTCTGTGCCTACCTATCTACAAGCTCCCCACTTTCCCACAATAGGCCCGCAGCCTTGAACACTCTGACATTTCAAATGCTCATCCAAGTTCTTTTTAAAAGTGCTGAGGTTTCCTGCTTCACTCTTGAAGAAGGGTTAATCCCAAAATGTCGACTTCTCCACTTCCTGATGCGGCCTGGCCTGCTGTCTTCTTCCAGCCTCCTGCCTGTCTACTTTCAACTACTTTCCGAGACAGGGAAGTCCAGGCCTACCCCATTCTCTGGGGGAATCAAACTTTTATCTCAAATCCCATCTAAAACTCCTGCCTTTCACTTTAAAATTACACCCTCTTGTTATTGATCTATTGACTAAGGGCACAGCTGCTTTTTATTCATCCTGTCCTTGCCCGTCATAATCTTATACACTTCAGTTAGGTCTCCCTTTAACTTCCTGTGCTCCAAAGAAAACAGCCTAAGTTTATCCAGCCTCTCTTCATAGCTAAACTGATCCATCTAAGGCAACATCCTGGTGAATCACCTTTGCCCACCCTCCAGTGTAATCATGTCCTTCCTATAGTGCAGTGACCAGAACTGCACATAGTACTCAAGCTGTGGCCTAACTAACGCTCTGTACAGCTCCAACGTTACCTCCCTGCCCTTAAAATCTAAGCTTCCACTGATAACGGCAAGTGTCCCATACACCTCTTAACTCCTGAATTGACCTGTCCTGCCACTTTTAGGGATTTGTGGACAAGCGGCCCATAATTCCTCTGTTCCTCTGAGCTTCCTAGTGTCCAGTCATTCATTAAGTACTCCCTTGTCTTGTTCTGTCTTTCAAAGTGCATGACCTCACAGCTATCGGGATTCAATGCTATCTGCCTCTGATCTTCCCCATTGACCAACCCATTTATAGAAAAGATTTACAAAGATGTTTCCTGGGGTGGGAGAGTCCAGAACTAGAGGGCATAGGTTTAGGGTGAGAGGGGAAAGATATAAAAGAGACCAAAGGGGCAACTTTTTCACACAGAGGGTGATACGTGTATGGAATTAGCTGCCAGAGGAAGTGGTGGAGGCTGGTACAATTGCAACATTTAAAAGGCATCTGGATGGGTATATGAATAGGAAGGGTTTGGAGGGATATGGGCCGGGTGCTGGCAGGTGGGACTAGATTGGGTTGGGATATCTGGTCGGCATGGACGGGTTGGACCAAAGGGTCTGTTTCCATGCTGTACATTTCTATGACTCTATGTTGCCAGGATTGGAGGGTTTTGAGCTATAAATTCATGTTAAACTCCGTTATCTCACTTTTTAGATTGAATCAATCTAAACATCTTGGCATAGACAGAGAACACAGGGGGCCAACACCTTCAACATATTATCTAGCTATCACCATTGTTAACAGCTAACCCGAGAATGCAACTTTTTAAAAAAAGGTTTTGTGATTTACACACGAAAGAAGTGAAACTATCACTGTATTCTAACAGATGAAAGGCTTAACAGACAATTAATTTTTCAATTTCAGTTACTTCACACTGTAAATTTTTGCTATAAATTCTGTGTTAGTATTGAGCCCTCCACTACCACCTGATGAAGGAGCGTCGCTCCGAAAGCTAGTGTGCTTCCAATTAAACCTGTTGGACTATAACCTGGTGTTGTGTGATTTTTAACTTTGTACACCCCAGCCCAACACCGGCATCTCCAAACCACAACATTTAAAAGGCATCTAGATGGGTCTATGAATAGGAAGGGTTTAGAGGGATACGGGCCAAATGCTGGCAGATGGCAAATATCTGGTCAGCATGGATGGGTTGGACTGAAGGGTCTGTTTCTATGCTGTACATCTCTAAGACTCTATATCCTCCCGTAATCTAACACCATCCTCCTCCCTGTTAACCATCCAGCCAGTCCTTGTGTTATCTACAAAATTATGTACCATTATCTCCCCCCTTCTCATCAGTATTGTTATATATGATACTATATATATATATATTATATGAAACAGTAGGATTCCACGAGTATGGCTATGTCCAGCTGTTACTTGACTAGCCTGTGAGACAGCTTTGTTAATTCTGGCACAGGGTCCATCCCTCACAATGTCAGTTTGGAGGGCTCTGTGAGGTGTCCTCTGACCAGAGGATTGTGGGTATTTCTGTGGCACCTGGCTGTATTGCTGGGTCCTTTCAGAGGGCAAACCCAGGGAGGGGCTGACTTCCTACCTTAAAATGCACTAATAAACCAGATTATGTGCATGTTTTTCACTGTGATCTCTCTCTGTGCATTCACTAGGTGCCTTGGTGGGGGTGGGATGGGGGTGTGTGGTTCTGGCCTGCTAGGTTTCACTAGGTGCTAGATGAATACAGTTACATTAATTATGCCCTGTGCTCTCTCTGCATGTATACAGTCTGTGTCCCTGTGTGAGCCTGACATTGCTATGTTTCTCTGGGTGCTTCATGAATGCAGTCACATTAGTATTGCCCTGTGGTCTCTTTGTGTGTGTCAACCAAGTGCTAGATGAATGTGATTACATTAGTATTGCCTTGTGGTCTTTCTGTGTATATCGATGACGTGTCCTGGTGCTGGCCTGACATTGCTGTGTTTCTCTGGGTGCTAGGTGAATGCAGTTCCATCAGTATTGCCCTGTGCCCTCTCTCTCTCTCTCTGTATAGTGTGTGTCCCCAGGTCAGCCTGACATTGCTGTGTTTTTCTGGGTGCTAGGTGAATGCAGTACCATCAGTATTGCCCTGTGCTCTCTGTGTGTGTCCCTGGCTCAGCCTTGCCCTCTCTCTCTCTCTCTGTATAGTGTGTGTCCCCAGGTCAGCCTGACATTGCTGTGTTTTTCTGGGTGCTAGGTGAATGCAGTACCATCAGTATTGCCCTGTGCTCTCTGTGTGTGTCCCTGGGTCAGCCTGACATTGCTGTGTTTTTCTGGGTGCTAGGTGAATGCAGTACCATCAGTATTGCCCTGTGCTCTCAGTCTGTGTCCCCGGGTGAGTCTGACATTGCTGTGTCTCTCTGGGTGCTAGGTGAATGCAGTCCCATCAGTATTGCCCTGTGCTCTCAGTCTGTGTCCCCAGGTGAGTCTGACATTGCTGTGTCTCTCTGGGTGCTAGGTGAATGCAGCACCATCAGTATTGCCCTGTGCTCTCTGTGTGTGTCCAGTGTGTGTCCAGGGGTCAGCCTGACATTGCTGTGTTTTTCTGGGTGCTAGGTGAATGCAGTCCTATCAGTATTACTCTGTGCTCTCTCTCTCTCTCTCAGTCTGTGTCCTGGGGTGAGTCTGACATTGCTGTGTTTCTCTGGGTGCTAGGTGAATGCAGTCCCATCAGTATTGCCCTGTGCCCTCTCTCTCTGTGTATAGTGTGTGTCCCCAGGTCAGCCTGACATTGCTGTGTTTCTCTGGGTGCTAGGTGAATGCAGTCCCATCAGTATTGCCCTGTGCTCTCTGTGTGTGTCCCTGGGTCAGCCTGACATTGCTGTGTTTCTCTGGGTGCTAGGTGAATGCAGTCCCATCAGTATTGCCGTGTGTGTCCAGTGTGTGTCCAGGGGTCAGCCTGACATTGCTGTGTTTCTCTGGGTGCTAGGTGAATGCAGTCCTATCAGTATTGCCCTGTGCTCTCAGTCTGTGTCCCCGGGTGAGTCTGACATTGCTGTGTTTCTCTGGGTGCTAGGTGAATGCAGTCCTATCAGTATTGCCCTGTGCTCTCAGTCTGTGTCCCCGGGTGAGTCTGACATTGCTGTGTTTCTCTGGGTGCTAGGTGAATGCAGTCCTATCAGTATTGCCCTGTGCTCTCAGTCTGTGTCCCCGGGTGAGTCTGACATTGCTGTGTTTCTCTGGGTGCTAGGTGAATGCAGTCCTATCAGTATTGCCCTGTGCTCTCAGTCTGTGTCCCCCCCCCCCCGGGTGAGTCTGACATTGCTGCTGTGTTTCTCTGGGTTTGAGGGAGGGGTTAGTTTGAGGCGGGGCGGCCGTGTCGATCCTTTGTCATTTTTGGCGAGTGTAATCCGAGCGAGTCAGTCGGCGAGCGGCCCCGGACCCAGGGACAGACACAGACAGAGGGAGAGAGTGAGCAGAGCCGAGCCGAGCCTACAGTACGGGGTAAGAGCCTGGGGAACAGCTAGTGGGGAACAGGGAGGGCAGAACTCCGCAAAGCGGACCTTTCCGAGTTCAGAGTAAACTCCCCCAGCAAAGGGGGAGGTGTGATCCTGTTCTGGGAAGCCTGTGTACCTGGTTATAACTGCAGCTGGGATCCTGATCTCTTAAAGCCTGGGAGACTCTGGACCCAGTTATTACTGGGTGTGGAATCCTGCTGTGTAAAAATGGCAGTCCCTGTTGTCCAAGGATTGCCTATTTCTGGGTAAGACAGCTGTCTGCTTGTAGTTATTCTGGGTCACTGAATCAGAACAAACTGCTGGAGTGTTTTCCCAGTCTCCAAAGAGGCTGTTTCAGTCAGACCTTGTGCATTAAAGTGGGTTTTGTCAGTTGGAGCACCGTGTTTTGACTCATTGTTAGTATAATGTGGACAGGAACACTGAGACAGTACATAGGGCTGTTATGCCTGACTGTGAAGATAAAGTCCAATATTCCAAACAGTACGAGTGTGCACACTTCCTGGGATATTAAAACTGGAAAATATGTTGGTGAAGATAAGCCAGTTACTGTGCTGATAATCCGGCATTCAGCCTGAGATATCAATCAAACCATACTTCCCCAACATTCAGTCCTGGGAAATTCTGACCTCATCTCCCCACCCCACACCAGCTCCCTCAAATCTAAATGCTGCATTGAATATCAGATTGATAAAAGGGGGAACAGGGCACTTACAAGAGTGGAACTCAGGCAGATTGGGAAGTGTAGAGAGAGCCTTACTCTGTATCTAACCCCGTGCAGTCCATGTCCTGGGAGTTTGTTGGTAACAGCGTCGAGAAAGCTTTACACTGTATCTAACACCATGCTGTCCCTGTCCTGTCAGGGACAGTGTAGAGAGAGCTTTACTCTGTGTCTAACCCCATGCTGTCACTGTGGTGAGAGCTTTTGATGGGGACAGTGTACAGGGAGTTTTACTCTGTATCTAACCCCGTGTTGTCCCTGTCCTGGGAGGTTTTGATGGGGGGAGGTGCAGAGGGAGTTAGTGTGGCTGGATGAGGTAGTTGAAGTTCCTTGCCTGTGCTCCTTTGTTATATGTCTGACCTCTGCTCCAGGTTGTCCTAACTGGAGAGTTGTTGATTCAGCAGGTGGGGCTTTCAGACTTGGTTTTGTGCACTGTGCAGACTGATGACAGCTGGTGCTGTTCACAAACAGTCTCGAAGGAAACTGTGTGAGCCTTCTTGGATCAGGCCCTGAACTGGAGTAAGGTGCCTGTGTGTTTGTGGCCTTTGGGGTAGAAACATTGCAAGTTCAGCGATCGCAGTGAATGTTGAAGCCTTCCCCTGATAAATACTTGTTTTGGCAATGAAGTTCTGTGAGCAGTGTTTTTGTTGGATTTTCTTTGGTGGATCATGACACATGCTGGATAATCAAAGAATAGAATCCAGATCCTTGAAATGAAGACGTTATGTGGATAGATTGGTGAACGGAGCTCATATCCAGTTTGTAGAGTTAGGGAGACTCTTGAGAATTGATGTCAGAACTGGACAATAACTTGTGTTGGTCTTTTCACACTCTGGGAACATCCATTAGGGGAGTTGATGGGTTACTGGGGAGGGGGAGTTTGTGTGTAACAACACTGTATGCAATCGATCAGTATGTGTTATCATTCCCCTCACGTTCTGTTTCTGCAGTCTGCTCTCAATCCTCCTGTTTGAATGCCTAATTGTATGAGAGCTGCAGTCAGTGGTGTGTGCTGTAAATCTCTATCCCCAGCACGCAGTCAGATCTGAACTTTACCTTATATTAACCACACTGACCTGTTGTGACTGGAAACAGTGTCTCAGGCTGCACAGTCACTCTCCCCACCCTTTGGGAAGGGGAGAGTCAGCTGCTTAAAACAGCCCCTTGCCGAGGGGCTCACTGTGGGAGAGTTTACATTGTCCTCTGCTCTGTCCAATAAATACTTCACCATCTGAAAGCTGGAGAGAGAGAGAGTGAACGAGGCACAGACACACTGCTCCTCACTGATACAATCCCTCCCTCCCTCTCCAGGATGGCTGGAATGCTTGGAATGGCTTTGTGTTTGGGAGAGACAGTTAAAGGGACGCCCGGAGAATTCTGTGAACCAATTACTTTTCTCAAGTAGCCCGAGAAGTTGGGAGCAGGTATCGGAAGTGTGATTTCAGTGAGATGTCCTCTACCCACCCCCCGACATTGTTCAACCTCAGCATTACCTGGTTGTGATCACAAACACGCTGCCATCTTGGATTGTGTATGCTGTCTGTGGTAACAGAGGTGAGCTCACCTCGAGACACTGCCTGAGGCCCTGGTTACATCAACTGGGCCTTGTTTAAACAAGGACCTGGGGATTATTGAGGAGGAAGCTGCCAGCCTGCCCCTGCGTGGCTCCAGGTATTAGTATTTTACAAGAAAAGCATCAGGAATTTGAATCCATGGAAACAATCCCAAGAGCTATATTGGTAGCAGACACAGAGAGAGACTGGGAGAGAGGGAGAACAGTGCACAGCCTAGTAGCACGAGGGGGTATGAGCAACAGTAAGAGGGACTGAATGAAGGGGCACCACAGTGGGTCAGTGGTTAGCACTGCTGCCTCACAGCGCCAGGGACCTGGGTTCGATTCCAGCCTCGGGCGACTGTCTGCACATTCTCCCTGTGTCTGCGTGGGTTTCCTCTGGGTGCTCCAGTTTCCTCCCACGTTCCAAAGATGTGCAGGTTAGCTAAATTATCCATAGTTGTTAGTCAGAGGGGGGTGGGTTACTCTTCAGAGGGTCAGTGTGGACTTGTTGGGCTGAAGGGCCTGTTTCCACACTAATCCAATCTAATCTAATCATCCACTGAGGCAGGTTTACCTGGGAACAGGAGTTACAACGACAGGCTAATTCCACAGCAAACTGAGACTGAGGAGGTTACTGAGCTCACTGCTAGTGCTGCGATTCCATCTCCCTGTTCCCATCACTCCATCCAACCGCTGTGCCCAAGTTCAGAAGGAGAGGAAGAGGATGAGCTAGTTAGCTATAATTGGCCTCACACACAAAGTGACGATGGGGGCTGTTAGTGTTTCTAAAGCTTTTAATGGATTCTCAGCACAGGTTAGCGAAAGGTTTGTCTAATGTCACTAAGTCAGCGAGGTGAAAGTGATGACTGCTGATGCTGGCGATTAGATTGGTGCTGGAAATTCCTGATGAAGGACTATTGCTTGAAACGTCGATTTGCCTGCTCCTCAGATGCTGCCTGACGTGCTGTGCTTTTCGAGCACCACTCTAATGTAGTCACTAAGTCAGCACTCATGCAGACACCAACCTGTATTTTATAAATTCATCGACCACTTCCACTATCATAGGGGTCTTTTACCAGGAAGCTGGTATCTTGTACAGATCAGCGAATGTACGAGCAGTGGGTGTTCTGGCTAAATAGAGACTTCCTCCCAAGTTATTTCAGCCTGTTTTACAGAGTGTTCTGGTTTGAGCATTTGTCAGGCCAGCCCAACAAGCAGAAATGGTCAGGGCTGTTGAGCAGACCCACAGAAAGCATTTGAGAAAGTGTCACAGGCTGGCGTTGTGGAGCTCAATGGTCTTTGTCAGATTGTCAAAATGTAGCTTGTGGTATACATCAGGAATCTGTGTAAATTTCTCTTTAGACAAGGCCCAAGTCAGGAGTGTGATGGAACACTCCCCACTTCCCTGGATGGGGACAGCTCCCATTCAAGACATGTAAGAAGTTTGACACCATCCAGGATAAAGCACCACATCCACTCCCTCCACCACCGACACTCAGTAGCTGCAGTGTCTACTGTCTACAAGATACACTGCAGACATTCACCAAACACCCTCTGACAGCACCTTCCAAATACCTGCCGTTATTTCCATCTAGAAGGACAAGGACAGCACATATATGGGAACACCCTCCCCTGCAAGTTCCCCTCCAAATCACTCACCATCCTACCTTGGAAATATATCGCCATTCCTTTACTATCGCTGGGTCAGGATCCTGGCATTCCCTCCCTAAGTGCATTGTGAATGTGCCTACAGCACGTGTCTATAAGATAGAGGGACAGAATTAGGCCATTCACCCAACAGGTCTTCACCATTCGACCCTGGCTCATATGTTTCTCAACCCTATTCTCCCACAACCCTTGATCCCCTTACAAATCAAGAACCAATCTGTCTGTCTTCAATACACTCAATGACGTGGCCTCCATATCCTTCTGTGGCAATGAGTTCCACAGACTCACCACTCTCTGGCTGCAGAAGTTCCTCCTCATCTCAGTTCTAAAGGGCCATCCCATCAAGGCTGTGCCCCTCAGGTCCTCTGCTCTCCTACTCGTGGAAACATCATCTCCATGTCGACTCTATCCAGGCCTCTCAGTATTCTGTAAGTTTCAATCAGATTCCCCCCCTCCCTCATCTTTCTAACTCCATCGAGTATACACCCAGAATCCTCATAGGACAAGCCCTTCATCCTCAGGATCAATCTTGGGAATCTTCCTCTGGACCCCCCTCCAAGGGTAGCACATCCTTCCTTCGATACAGGGCCCAAAACTGCTCACCATATTGTGAATGCAGTCTGACCATAGCCTTGTACAGCCTCAGCAGTACATCCCTGCTCTTGTATTCTAGTCCCCTCGAAATGAATGCAAACGTTGGATTTGCCTTCTGAGCTGTCAGCTGAACCTTTGTTTTCACCTTCAGAGAATCCTGAACTCTGGTTCCCAAGTCCCTTTGTACTTCACATCTCCAAAACCTTTCACTCTTTAGAAAATTGTCTGCATCTCTATTCTTCCCATAACCTCCCGGTTTCCCATCCAGTATTCCAGCTGCCACCACTTGGTCCACTCTGCCAGCCTATTGGATGTTGCTTGGAGACAGGATCAGCCCTCAGTTGAGTTACTCACTCAGGCTCACAGAACAAGTTAATAATGGTTAATGGACTGCAGTGATTCAAGAAGGCAGCAATTCACCCCCTCAGCTAGGGACAGGCCAGCCCAACTGCTCCTCGGATGCTGCCTGAACTGCTGTGCTCTTTCAGCACCACTAATCCAGAATCTGGTTTCCAGCATCTGCAGTCATTGTTTTTACCCAGCCCAACTGCAACCTGTCAAAGAAGAATTATAGAAAAAAAAACTCTTCTTCACTGTGCATAAAATGATTAAAACTTCACAGAGTGACATTAAGCAAGCTTTCCAGATGTCATTCAGTTTTTTTGTGGAGGAGGGAACATTAAACAGAATGTGAGAGGGGCTGAAATGGGCCAGGAGTCTGGGAGATAAATAGGAGAGTGGGGATGGGGCTTGGGGGGGATGGTAACTGGGAAGGCGATAGGTGGATGCAGGTGGGGGATGATGGTGATAGTTTGGAGAGGAGGGTGGAGTGGATAGGTGGGAAGGAAGATTGACAGGTGGGACAGGTCAAGAGGGCAGTGCTGAGTTGGAAGGTTGGATCTGGGATAAGGTGGGGGGAGGGGAGCTAGGGAAACTGGTGAAGTTGATGTTGATGCTGTGTGGTTGGAGGGTCCCCAGGTGGAAGATGGGCCATCTTCCCTCCAGTAGTCAAGTGGCTTGGAAATGGCAATGGAGGAGGCCCAGGACTTGGATGTCCTTGGTGGAGTGGGAGTGGGAGGGGGAGTTGAAGTGATCAGCCACAGGGCGGTGGAGTTGTTTGGTGGGTTTGTCCCAGAGATGTTCCCTGAAATGCTCCATGAATTGGTGTTGGTGTCCTGTCTCCCCAGTCTACAGAAGTCCACATCGAGAGCAATGCTGTTAACCCAGAGACCCAGGTAATGTTCTGGGGATGTGGGTTCAAGTCCCATCACTGCAGCAGGTGGAATTTGAATTCAATAAAAGAAATTTCTAAGTCAGAACCTAATGTCAATCGTGAAACTGTTTTTGATTATTGGAAAAATCCATTTCGTTCAATAATGTTGAATAAATCATTGCAGATGATGGAATCTGTACTGAAAACAAAAGATGCTGGAGATCACAGTGGGTCAGGGTGCATCCATGGAGAGGGAGCAAGATAGCGTTTCAAGTCTAGATGACTCTTCGTCATCATCGATCTCTAGCATTTTATGTTTGGTTCACAAATGTCCTTCAGGTGAAGGCAATCTGACATCCTTACCTGGTCTGGCCTACATGTGACTCCAGACCCACAGCAATGGGGTTGACTGTTAACCCCAATTAGGGCTGAGCAATAAATTCTGGCCTACCGAGCGACATCCACGTCTTGTGAATGAATTTTAAAAGCCTTGGAAATGAGGAATTGGAGAGGAGAAAGTATGGGATGTCTAATGGAAGTGTTCAACATTAGGAAAGTGTTCAGGAGGTTAACGGATGTTTCCCGAGGTTCCTGATTTGAATATTTTGGATGTCGAAAATCCGGGGAATGTTTGTGTACAGCGGGTTATTAGAGTCCACGTTCTCCCAGTGCTCGTTCATAGCTGAGCCGTTAAAGGAGATCTCTTGGAGAAGCAGTGTGAAGGATGGAGAGGAACCAGTCAGCTGGTAATGGCAGTATTGTGGTAGGCGCATGGAGCAGTGGAGGGGCTGTTGGGGGGAGGGGGAGCTGAATGGCTTCTTTCTGAGCACTAACATCTCCGATTGTATCTTTGCGGGGTCTGCTCCACTCGGTGTCACAGCCTCTGTGTTGGAGCTGCCCACTGTTTACTCACACTCTGAAAACCTTCCCTTGTGTTGTTGGCTGGTGACTGGTGCTGGGTTCGCGTGCCAGCTGTGTCTTGGCCAAGTGCCCACTGCTGAGATCGAGGCAGTGGGAGTTACAGGCGTGTGGGTTGGGACCTGACTCCAGCCAATGTGGTGGACACAATCCTAGCACCATTCTCGGAGGCTGGACTCTTGTGCTGTGTTGACCTTTTTAAATGTGTTTGATGTCTGAAAGCAGCTCCTTTGTCTTAGAGCTGTGGGTGGGCAACGATAGATCACTGGAGATGAGTTACTGCTGGTATTTGAGGGTCAATGGAACCAGTATTATTGGGCATTGAATTTGTAAGAGGCAAGATGGCAGTCCTTCCTGTGTGCAGCTTCCAGATGGCCTGGAGTTAGCACAGAAGAGAATGAGAGGGAGGTCTCAATAAAACCTATAAAAATTCTAACTGGACTAGACAAGTAAGGTGCAGGAAGGATGTTCCCAATGGTGGGGCAGCCAGGGGTCCTTCAAGATAAGGGGTCACCCTTTAGGACTGAGATACTGCAGAGGCTGGAAATCTGAAACAATTTGGAGTCTCCCAGCAGGTCTGACAGCATCTGTGGAGAGGGAGACAGAATCAAGTGTGTCAACTCCTGTATGACTCTTCAGCTATCTCTCTCTCTCTCTCTCTCTCTCTCTCTCTGCACAGAGGCTGCCAGGCCTGCTGAGTTTCTCCAGCATTCTCTGCCTAGCTTGGTTGAGTGATTTTGTTTTTGAAGGATTTCTCGTTGGATAATCTTGTGTTCTTAGATGACGAGACCTCTTTGAACCTCCGCTGTTTCTATCTTTTCATGATTGAGAAAGAAGTCGATAATATTTGCTGTCTAACCCTTCCTGTTTACCTTCCATTACTATTCAGTTGCCCGAGTTTTACCTGTTCCTGTCATCAGTAATACACATCATAAAATACTCCAGCAGGGAAGAAGGTACTCTGACCCTGAGGCAGCCCTCACAAAGAATAATGCAAGGACTGAAGCCAGAGGGGGCTGTGATAATAAGCTACAGGACAGTGTCCAAGGAGAGATTGCTACATTGAATTGTCTTGAATTGAATTTATTGTCACATGTACCGAGGCACAGTGAAAAGCTTTGTTTTGCAGGCAATACAGGCTGATCACAGAGTTAAGTAGCGGCAAAAACACAGATACAGGTGAATGTTAAGAGTTTGTGAGCCCATTCAGTATTCTAACAACAGTAGGGTAGAAACTGTTTCGAAACTGGCTGGTGCATGTGTTCAGGGTTCTGTACCTTCTCCCCGATGGTAGAGGTTGTAGAAAAACATTGCCAGGGTGGGATGGATCTTTGAGAATGCTGGCGCCCTTTCCTTGACAGCGGGGCCTGGTAGATGGATTCTATAAATGGAAGGTTGGCCTTTGTGATTGTCCAGGCCGAGTTCACCACTCTCTGTAACCGTCTCCGATCTTGAATGGTACAGTTACCATACCAGGGAGTGATACATCCAGACAGAATGCTCTCGATGGTGCCCCGATAAAAGTTGGCAAGGGCATTCACCGTCATGCCAAATTTCCTCAGCTGCCTGAGGAAGAAGAGATGTTGTTGGGCCTCTGTAACCAATGCGTCCACATGAAGAATCCAAGAAAGCTTGTTGTGGATGACCATTCCCAGGAGCTTGATACTCTCCACTCTTTCCACCTCTGTGCTGTTAATGTGTAGGGGGGGCATGAGTAATATCCCACCGAAAGTTAATAATGAGTTCCTTGGTTTTGCTGGCATTGAGAGCTAGGTTATTCTCAGTGCACCATTTTTCCAGGTCTTCCACCTCCAGTCTATAGTCTGTTTTGTTGCCATCTGAGATTCAACCAACTATAGTGGTGTCATCAGTGAACTTGTAAATGGCATTAGTCTGATATTTGGCGACGCAGTCATGGGTATACAGTGAGTACAGTAGGGGGCTGAGTACGCACCCATAGGGGGCTCCAGTGTTGAGTGTTAGTGACGATGAAGTATTGACCCCAATCTTCACTGATTATGGCCTGTGGGTCAGGAAACTGAGGATTCAGTTGCAGAGAGTGGGGCTTAGTCCAAGATCAGAAAGCTTGGTAATCATTCTCGAGAGGATAATAGTGTCAAAGACTGAACTGTAGTCAATGAGTAGGATTCTTATGGAGCTGTTCTTTGTGTCAAGATGTTCTAGGGAGGAGTGAAGGGCAAGTGATATGGCATCTGATGTGGACCTGTTGGTCCGATAGGCAAATTGGTCAAGAGTAGTGGGGAGGCTGGAGTTGATTAATGCCATGACCAGCACTTCCTGCCCACCGAAGTTAGGGTCACTGGGCAGTAGTCATGGAGACATGCTGCATGAGCCTTCTTAGGCACAGAGATGATGTTGGCCTCTTGAAACAGGCCGGGACAGTGGCCTGCTGCAGGGAGAGGTTGAAGATGTCCGAGAAGACCTCTGCCAGTTGATCTGCGCGTGCTCTGAGTGCACGGCCTGGTTCTCCGTCTGGTCCCTTCACTTTCCTTGGATTCGCACAAAGGAAAACTGATCTGACTCTGATGCAGTGACCATACAACGTCAGCCATATGGGCTGGGTGGCATGGTGGCTCAGTGGTTAGCACTGCTGCCTGCCTCACAGCACCAGGGACCCAGGTTCGATTCCAGCCTCTGGTGACTGTCTGTGTCTGCGTGGGTTTCCTCCCACAGTCCAAAGATGTGCAGGATAGGGCAAATTGGCCATGTTAGATTATATGTTAGGTGCATTAGTCATGGGAATTGTAGAGTAATAGGGTAGGGGAATGGGTATGGGGGAAATACTCTTCGGAGGTCCAATGTGGAGTTGTTGGGCCAAATGGCCTGTTTCTACACTTTATAGGCTAGAGAACTTAGAATCCCTAAAGACTCAGACGAGAGGAGGCCAGGGTGAGTATTGAAAGCACAGTAATCGATGCAGCTTTATACGAGACTGACAGCGTTATAGGGTTGGCTTAGGTTAAACAGGATTTTAATGTAACAGACTGACAAGCAACCACGGGCTGGAGAACTCTCTGATGTGTGAGAGCAGGCAATCATTAGCCTGAAGCATGGGTTCACTCAAGGGTGTATCCCAACACCATGACAATGGGCTGTAACCCAAACCACTCACTGTACACACCAAAACTGAAAGAAATCCACACAGAAATGCAGACAGTTCCCAGTCAGTTGGGTACCAGTCAGGGGGCAGGGGACCTATAGACTGAACAGACGGAATCAGAGAGGGAGAGTCGACCCTGGGCACAGATACTGTACACAGGACAAGACAGGGAGAGTCTACCCCCCGGGAACACAGTGGGTTCATGCGTGTATGCATTGTCAGGGTGGGGCTGGTGCCCGGGGTCGGGGTGAAGCCTGTACCCGGGGTCGGGGTGGGGCTGGTGCCCGGAGTTGGGGTGGGGCCCTTACCCGGGGTCAGGGTGGGGCTGGGGCCCATACCTTGGGTTGGGGTAGTGCCCGTGCCCGGGGTCGGGGTGGGGTCCGTGCCCGGGGTCGGGGTGGGCCCTGTACCCGGGGTCGGGGTGGGCCCTGTACCCGGGGTCGGGGTGGGCCCTGTACCCGGGGTCGGGATGGGGCCCTTACCCGGGGTCAGGGTGGGGCCCGGGGTCGGGGTGGGCCCTGTACCCGGGGTCGGGGTGGGGCCCTTACCCGGGGTCAGGGTGGGGCCCGGGGTCGGGGTGGGGCCCTTACCCGGGGTCGGGGTGGGGCCCTTACCCGGGGTCAGGGTGGGGCCCGGGGTCGGGGTGGGGCCCTTACCCGGGGTCGGGGTGGGGCCCTTACCCGGGGTCAGGGTGGGGCCCGTGCCCGGGGTCGGGGTGGGGCCCGGGGTCGGGGTGGGCCCTGTGCCCGGGGTCGGGGTGGGCCCTGTGCCCGGGGTCGGGGTGGGCCCTGTGCCCGGGGTCGGGGTGGGCCCTGTGCCCGGGGTCGGGGTGGGGCCCGTGCCCGGGGTCGGGGTGGGCCCTGTGCCCGGGGTCGGGGTGGGCCCTGTGCCCGGGGTCGGGGTGGGCCCTGTGCCCGGGGTCGGGGTGGGCCCTGTGCCCGGGGTCGGGGTGGGCCCTGTACTCTCTGTTTGGAATAAGCCTGAGTGTGTACACGGTGAGCTGATGTCTCTTGCCCTCTCCACAGAGTGAACAGGAACTGACAATGGGTGAATACGTTGAGAAACATGACACGTGTGGCACCATCTGCCTCAAGTACCTGCTGTTCATCTTCAACTTCTTCTTCTGGGTAAGTCGGACAGTTTACGGTCCTGGTCTGAGCAGGGTGGGGCTGGGATGGAATGGGGGCTGCACTCTGACAGCTCACAAAGTGTAAAATGCGACAGTGTGTGGTACAGGATGGAAGGCTGCCTGATGGGATAGTTGTTGTTTAATATCTGTTCAACACTGGGTACGGGCCCCACCCCGACGCTGGGCACGGGCTATCCTGGGAGTGTTTGATGGGGGGAGACAGTGTAGAGAGAGCTTTACTCTGTGTCTAACCCTGTGCTGTCCCTGTCCTGGGAATGTTTGATGGGGGGGACAGTGTAGAGGGATCTTTACTCTGTGTCTAACCCTGTGGAAGAACATTGAACAATAGAGCACACTACATGCCCTTCGGCCCTCAATGTTGTGCTGACCTACAAAACAGATCTGAAGGCCATCTAACCTACACTATTCCACGTCATCCATTTATTTATCCAATTACCATTTAACTGCCCTTAAATTTGGCGAGTTTGCTGTCCCTGTCCTGGGAATGTTTGATGGGGGACAGTGTAGAGGGAGCTTTACTCTGTATCTAGTAACGGCCCAGTGGTGTGGGTGAACTGAAGCTGAGGGGGCAGAAGGAAGCCATTAGTGTGAGGTTAGAGTGTAAGTGTTGTACCTGGGCAATGGTGGAGTCTCTCTCTGTATTATGGTTATTAGTGCTGGATTAACGATGATATAACTCACTGCCTGCTCCAGACTCCCTGGGGATTTCGGTTGTGCTTGGAGCATCTGAACAGTAGCAACTCCACGTGCCCTATAAGCCATGCCCTCGTGGGCTCCCTCACTGTGTGTTCTCTCCTGTAGCTGGCTGGTGGTGTGGTGATGGCGGTTGGTATTTGGACCCTGGTTGAGAAGAGTGACTATATCAGCCTGCTGTCCTCCAGTACCTATGCTGCAACTGCGTACATCCTGGTGGTGGCTGGGGTCATCGTCATGCTGACTGGGATCCTCGGCTGCTGTGCAACCTTTAAGGAGAGGAGGAGCCTACTGAGAGTGGTAGAGTAACAAGCTGCACTCTAACCTTTAACCTCACCTTGGCTGTGTGTGTGTGTCTGTGTGAGAGAGTTCACTGCTTTGTGCTAACAGGTCTGTCCTAATTTGAAATGCTGTTTGTTCACTGACTAACCTTCCTGGTCAGGTGATCCTTTGGGGCCATTTTATCATAAAATCAGACAAACTAGCAGCAGGAAGATGTGATTCAGCCCCTCATCGCGACTCCCCCATTCCATTCTGAAGTGCTTTCAATCCCACTGTCCAACAAGGTCCCTGAGCCCTTGACACCCCATTGATCAGAACACCCACCTCGGTCAGCCTCTCCCCCTCCCCCTCGGTCAGCCTCTCCCTCTCCCCCTCCCCCTTGGTCAGCCTCTCCCCCTCCCCCTCGGTCAGCCTCTCCCCCTTCCCCTCGGTCAGCCTCTTCCCCCTCCCCCTCGGTCAGCCTCTTCCCCCTCCCCCTCGGTCAGCCTCTCCCCCTTCCCCTCGGTCAGCCTCCTCCCTCCCCTCGGTCAGCCTCTCCCCCTCCCCCTCCCCCTCGGTCAGCCTCTTCCCCCTCCCCCTCGGTCAGCCTCTTCCCCCTCCCCCTCGGTCAGCCTCCTCCCTCCCCCTCCCCTCGGTCAACCCCCCCACTGTGGGACACAGATCCGAAGATTAAGGTTCCTTGAGAGGTCATTCCTCCTTGTCTGACATTTATGGGAAAGCTGTTGTTGTGAAACTGTCCCCCACCCAGTTTCTCGATTTCCCCTGTAAGAGATACATCCTCTCAGTGTTCACTCTGTGTAAACCCCCACCCCCCTCACGGCAGCCTGCTGTCATGTTGCCTGTGGGTACCCCCTCCTTCCATAAAGGGGACAGTACAGCACTGTCGGACAGGTAAACCGGTAGACTCTGACCAGTTTGTTTTTAATGGGGGGGGGTCACAAACTGTGGAGATGAGGGGCTGGATTTGAACACACGTCGGTGTATTGCTGGGAATTATTGGTGGGTACACAGCGTTACTAACGAGAGAATTACTGCACACTGAGCTGCAGATTGACTGAGTCAGTGAAACAGCCTACTACTGGTGCCCCGTTACTGGGTGGAGGCCGGATATTAATGACTCCTGCTTTACTCACTGTCTGTTGGATTAGCGACAGTTAACCCACTTCCTCCCACTTCCCATAGTTCCTTATACTCCAGGGAATTGTACAGTACCTGTAATATCAATCACTGAAAACATCATTTCTCAATTACTGTAAACTCTCATCTCCCGAGAAATCTTATTTTCTCAGTCACCGCACCCCATCGATTCACAATTACCTGCAGATTTTCAATTGACACAACCTGCCGATTGTCAAATACTGTACGCTGGAGGGTCATGGTTACTATGACAACGGTATATTGTAGCAGACAGTGAGGGCTGGCGTCAGGAATTCCTGAGGAAGGGCTTATGCCTGAAACATGGATTCTCCTGCTCCTCAGATGCTACCTGACCTGCCGTGCTTTCCCAGCACCACACTCTCAACTACAGTATATTGTAGTTTCATGTTTACTGTATGCTGTAATTGGAGTCTCAGTTGGTGTACACTAGTTTCTTGGTTACAGTAGATTGTAGTTTCTGCTGTGGTACAATAGCCTTGGTTACAGTAGATGGTATTTTCTTCGTTATATACTGTCATCTCAGAAAACATTTTGTTGCTGCCCACCAGGTTCTCTGTTACAGGACACTGTAGAGTCTCATGTAAATATATTAGTTATTGTACACTGTGGTTTCTCTGCAGTTACAGTACATTGTAATCTATTGATGACAGTCCATGAGTTTTTTGACCACCATGAGTACTTGGTAGTTTTGCACTGACTACAATGCACTTATGAACCATTAACCTGGGGACGAGGTGACAGAAATGGTCAGAGTGTTTGCTGTCTGCCTGACAGTAACCTGTTTGTACAGCAGCCTGACCCCACATGGGATGTTACTGACTGTGCGGTTATCTCTCCCTGCTCAGTGGTAGCTCCCCCTTCCCCGACCAGCTCCCAGCGTTTCCCAACCAGCTCGGTCTGAGGAGGCAGGCTGAGACATCTCACACTGACAGTGCAGGGAGAAGGTAGGAGACTGCAGGATTCCCAGTGACAGGAAGTGCAACCCCCGCCCCCTGCAGTTTGTTGGTCTGGTCCTGGCTGAACGAACAGATCCAATCTCAGATAGGAAACTGGCTGGATGGATCAGATTGTGTTGTGTTTTTGTTGAAACGAACCGGTCTCCCGTTGGAAGTTCAGTGCACGATGCGTCAGATTTTATTCTGAGATGAAATCAGAAGTTTATTCACAAAGGAAGTGAAGGTAAAATAGGATAAACCAAACTATGTCACTTGGAGGACAGGTTCATGGTAAAAATATAATCCCGTCACTCCTAAAACACTCCTTTATCAATGGAAGGGAAAAGCAGCAGCTTCTGGAAAGTACCCACAAGCTCACCTTTGGATAATCCCCACAAGCAGCACTCCCACAGGACACTCACCCTGTCCCCAACACTGCAGTGGGCTACGTCAGTGGGAGGCTGGAATAATACAGCAGGCCAGACGTCATCCGAGGGTCAGGGGGGTCAGCACTTTGGACTGATACCCTTCATCTGGATGGGGGAGGGGGAGGGAGCCCAGAACTAGATAGAGGGAGAGGGGTGGGCTGGTAATGCAGGTAGGGGGGGGCTATTGTGATTGGTCAGTGGGAGGGGTGGAGTGTTTAGGTGAGTAGGAATATAGACAGGTAAGGTCAGGTCAGGGAGGTGAGGGGGATGGTGGTGCTGGACATGGGATAAGGCTGGGGGTGGAGAAACTTTGAAGCTGGTGAAATCAATATTGATGCCATTGTGCTGTAAGCTCCCCAGTTGAAATATCAGGTGTTATTCCTCCATTTTATGTATGGCCTCAATCTGCCACTGGAGGAGGCCAAAGATGGACATGTCACTGGGGAGTGGGAGGGGCACTTAAAATGGATGGCAACTGGAAAGTCAGGTTGGTTGATGCATGCAGAGCACAGATGCTCTGCGAACCAGTCCCCGTGTCTGCATTCGGTTTCCCTGATATAGAGGAGACCGCATCAGGAGCAATAAATGCTGTGCTTTTCCAGCTTCACATCTATTGACTCTGACTTCCAGCAGATGCAGTCCTTGCTGTCTCCAAGTCACTGCAGTACATTAAGTTATTCATGACTTCAGTTCATAGATTGAGATTGTGGGCAGCTTCCTCTGAGCTTTGCGTCACCTCTTCAGGGTTTTATCCCAACATTACTGGCCTGGTACTAACCCTTCACTCTAAGGTAGGCTAGTTTCACTATGCCCTTCCCTTCTCAGAACCATTGGCCGGTGTAGCCACCTTCTTCAGAATTCATCAGATAGCTCAAAACTCAAAGTAAGACAACAAAACCTCTATAAGCGATGGGCATTTCCCTAAGACTTAAAAAATGCTTCAGATATTCTAAGCTTGGCCCTAAAAACCAAAAATATACATGAGAAATAACTCATTAAACCCTAGGCCGCAATAACTGCTTTAAGAGAAATCACTATGCCTATGGAAAAAATTTGCAACTGATTTACTAAAATCAAATAAACACAAAATAAAACAGATCTACCACAAAGAGCTGAAGAGACTGGGATTGTGCTCAGGGCCTGTGTCTGTTACAGGAGACTGGGATTGTGCTCAGGGCCTGTGTCTGTTACAGGAGTCTGGGATTGTGTTGAGGGCCTGTGTCTGTTACAGTAGACTGGGATCGTGCTCAGGCCCTGTGTCTGTTCTAGGAGACTGGGATTGTGCTCAGGGCCTGTGTCTGTTATAGGAGACTGGGATCGTGCTCAGGCCCTGTGTCTGTTACAGGAGACTGGGATCGTGCTCAGGCCCTGTGTCTGTTACAGTAGACTGGGATCGTGCTCAGGCCCTGTGTCTGTTACAGGAGACTGAGATTGTGCTCAGGCCCTGTGTCTGTTACAGGAGACTGGTATCGTGCTCAGGCCCTGTGTCTGTTACAGTAGACTGGTATCGTGCTCAGGCCCTGTGTCTGTTACAGTAGACTGGGATCGTGCTCAGGCCCTGTGTCTGTTACAGGAGACTGAGATTGTGCTCAGGCCCTGTGTCTGTTACAGGAGACTGGGATCGTGCTCAGGCCCTGTGTCTGTTACAGGAGACTGGGATCGTGCTCAGGCCCTGTGTCTGTAACAGGAGACTGGGATTGTGCTCAGGCCCTGTGTCTGTTACAGTCGACTGTAACAGTGACTCAGCTCTGTGGAATGCGAGTTTTGTTTGGGTTTTTTTTTGGGTGTGTACGTCTGTGTGCAGTCTGCAGTTTACAAAGCGTTGTCATGGCGAGGTGATGTGAATCTGGGACAGGATTCATCTTTGTCTCTGTCCCTCTCAATCTCTCTTGCATAGTATTTCTCTGTTATGTGTGTATATCTCTCTCTGTCTCCATCCCTCTGTTTGTCTCTCTCTATGTCTCTATCTTTCTGTCTCTATCTCTCTCTCTCTCTATCTCTCCCTGACTCACTCACTCTGTCTCTGAAGTTCTCTTAATCCCCTTGTTTTTCTCTATCTCTCTCTGTTGCTGCATTAATCTTGCTGTCTATGTTTCTCTCTGTCTCCCCCCGGATGGTGTGAGTGTGTTACAGTCCCTTACTCTTTCTACCTCTGTGTGTTTTGAGGAACCCCCGAGATGGTATGTTACCGTGGTTACAGCTGCCTGTTGTTCTCGCTGTAGTGTCTCTGTCACCTGGTGAAGCTACAATCGAGAATTTTAAACAGTGGGCTGTCCCAGGATATTGAAGTTGGTTGAGCATGTGCTGGAAGAAGGTTCTGGACAATCCCTGAGGAGGGGGAATGAGAAACTGGTTCCCCCTCGCCCCTCCCCAAGTCGCCAATATTAACCCTCTAACAGCCAGTCAGTGGTAAACCTGCTCCCACTGTACTCTCCAAGAGAGAGTTGTTTAAACAGAATGGAATTACTCCTGCTCAGGTGAGGGATTTAGCTTCAGTCAGTCCCCCACAATACTCACTCCGCGCTGTTAGACAAACGACTCTCACACTGTTCTCTCTTCATTCATATATTCACGGCCTCTTCCCTTGCTCCAGTGAGACATCCCTGCAGCCCATATCCGATCAGAAATCCCAGCTTCTGGCCAATCCCACAGAGGGGCTTTCCCTGTCCCTATATCTCAGGGTTCACTCTCTCCCTCTCTCACACACATTCCTCCCCCCCCCGCCCCCCCTTCTCCCTCTGACACATTCTCTCTCTCTCTCTCCTCCCACACCCCTCTCCCCCCAGTCCACCCTCACCCTCTCGGGCTGATGTGTGATGTTGATCTGGGCCTCTGTGTTTGAGCTGAACTAAAATCTGTTGTTGTTTTCCCTCTCTTCCTCCCCCCAGTATTTTTGCTTGCTGCTCTTTATCTTTGTTCTGGAGATCCTGGCGGGAATTCTGGCCTACGTTTACTACCAACAGGTAAGCTGCACTCTGGGAGACCCCACCCCACATTGGGAAGCCCCTCAGGGTGGGGCTGACTGGGGTCTGAGGGAGGGAGTTGCTGGTCTCCCGAGGCAGAGATTTGAGTCCTCGGATAACTTATCGCCCAGACTTCAGCTGGGCCGGTTTGATGGTGACTAGATGGGTGTGACTCGGAAAGGGCTGATTGATTGATTTCCCCCCCCCCACCCCCCGGTAAGGTGTGTGGTTGATTTGTTGTATCTGTCGGTCAGGGAGCTGTATGATTGATGCCTGACTGAGTAATCTATACAGAGGGTGTCACTGTTTCCAGTATCTGTTCACTGCTCCCTACTCCACCTGGGCTGATTCAGAGATGTCGGTGTTGGACTGGGGTGGACAAAGTTAAAAATCACACAGCACCAGGTTATAGTCCAACAGGTTTAATTGGAAGCACTAGCTTTCGGAGAGTCGCTCCTTCATCAGGTGATGAGGTGACTTGACACTAGTGCAACCGACTCCGATCTCCCAGCTCCCAGGAGTGGAGTGTACTACTACCCTCTTCCCCCTTTTCCCAGTCTGGATCCACCTCTCCTGCAGCCTCTCTGCCTCTCAACCTGCTAACTGGAGTGGAAATCTTCCAGCAGCTTCCTATCGTCTCCTTGGAAAAGCCAGTTCTCCCATGTATCTGTTTCCAAGAAGTCTTCCAGATCCTGATCCCGCTGCCATCTAACGGATGGGAATCTCCAGCTCCCTCTCCTCCCTCAAAACCACTCTTTAGTTCCTATGCTCACATCCCCGTTCCTACCGAAATGTCGCTCTTCACATGAGCTGCTCCTGAGAATGTCAAGACAGAATGATCCCACCTGACATTGACCTGGGCACCGGACGCAGCAACAGCAGAAAGAGCTTTGTAAACCTTGCACAATCCTCTTCACTAACATCTGGAGGCTAGTGCCCAAATTGGGAAAGCTGTCCCACAGACTAGTCAAGCAACAGCCTGACCTAGTCATACTCACGGAATCACACCTTCGAGAAAATGTCCCAGACACCACTTTCACCATCCCTGGATATGTCCTGTCTCACTGGCAGGACAGACTGACCCAGAGGTGTTGTGCGGTGTCATCAACAGTGCTATCACGCAGCACCTGCTCAGTGATGCCCTGGTTTGGGTTCCGCTAGGGCCACTCAGCTCCTGACCTCATTACAGCCTTAGTTCAAACGTGGACAAAAGAGCTGAATTCCAGAGGGTGAGGTGAGAGTGACAGCCCTTGGGATCAAGGCTGGGTTCGCCCAGGTGTGGTATCAAGGAGCCCGAGCAAAACTGGAATCAACGGGTATTAGGGGGCACACTCTCCGGGGGTTAGAGTCATACCTGACAGATAGGAAGGTGGTCGTAGCTGTTGGATGTCAGTCATCACTGTCAACATCCTGGGGTCGACCACTGACCAGAAACTCAACTAGATTAGCCACATAAATTCAGTGAATGGGTCAGAGGCTGGGAATGCTGCAGTGAGTAACTCACCTCCTGACTCCCCAAAGCCTGTCCATCATCGACAAGGCACAAGTCAGGAATGTGATGGAATATTCCCACTTCCCTGGATGGGGGCAGCTCCAACAACACTCAAGAAGTTTTGACGCCACCCAGGGACAAAGCCACCTCTTAATAGACACCACATCCGCGAACACCCACTCCAACAAGCACCAATGTTTAGTTGCAGCAGTGTTACTGTCTACAGGATGTGCTGCAGGAATTCACCAAAGATCCTCAGACAGCACCTTCCAGACCCACGATCACTCTCATCGAGAAGGACAAGGACAGCAGATACATGGGAACACCCACCCCTTGCAGGTTCCCCTCCAAGTCACTCACTATCCTGACTAAACCATTCCTTCACTGTCCCTGCGTCAAAATCCTGGAATTCCTTCCCTGACAACATTGTGGGTGAACGGTTTTGATTCTTCTAATTTGAAGTTTATTAATTGCCAATGTCGTTCCATTTATGTGCTTTAAGTTTCCTGCCTCCTCCTTTCCCATAATACTGACTGTTTACCCAAATGAAGACAGACACCAAGTTCTTGTTTAGGATTGGAGCTGTACTATCTGTCTTTATGTGATGACTTGCTGTTTGGACACGAAATACCAATACTCTGTGTCTCACACTTTGTGCTTCTGGGTTCTGCAAATGCATTGAGAGGACATTGTCTTTGCTAACCTATTTCTTGTATTTCTTCTGCCCATTTTTAGATTTCCGCTGTCCTTTTGATCTCATTACAGTGCTCCTGAGAACCTGTCGATAGTCATTCAATGAGGGGGAGAATTCTTTGTGGAGAATTCAGCAGCACACCCTCTGAGTAAAACTGAGTTCACATTTCACTGGGAGATCAATCCATTAATTCCTGTCCCCTGCCCACTAAGCACTTGGCACCCAGTGGGTGAATTCTGCAGATTGCCATCCAGTTACTCTTGCACTTTCTCCTCAATGACAAAAATCTGGAGGCCAAAGCCAAAACAATGTTTATAAAAATGGAACAAAGTTCACAAACACTGCTCCACCCAGTGTCCGAGTCAAGAACTGCAGCTGTGTCCCACACTGACACCCAGTGTCCGAGTCAGGAACTGCAGCTGTGTCCCACACTGACACCCAGTGTCCGAGTCAGGAACTGCAGCTGTGTCCCACACTGACACCCAGTGTCCGAGTCAGGAACTGCAGCTCTGTGTCCCACACTGACACCCAGTGTCCGAGTCAGGAACTGCAGCTCTGTATCCCACACTGACACCCAGTGTCCGAGTCAGGAACTGCAACTCTGTGTCTCACACTGACACCCAGTGTTCGAGTCAGGAACTGCAGCGTTTTGTCTCACACTGACACCCAGTGTCCGAGTCAGGAACTGCAGCGTTTTGTCTCACACTGACACCCAGTGTCCGAGTCAGGAACTGCAGCTCTGTGTCCCACACTGACACCCAGTGTCCGAGTCAGGAACTGCAGCGTTTTGTCTCACACTGACACCCAGTGTCCGAGTCAGGAACTGCAACTCTGTGTCCCACACTGACACCCAGTGTCAGAGCCTGGAATTGCAGCTCTGTGTCCCACACTGACATCCAGTGTCCGAGTCAGGAACTGCAACTCTGTGTCCCACACTGACACCCAGTGTCTGAGTCAGGAACTGCAACTCTGTGTCCCACACTGACACCCAGTGTCAGAGCCTGGAATTGCACTAACCAATAAAATAATTTTCCTCTCTCTGGCAGTGTCATTTTCTCCCTCACCTCTTTCTCTTTGCGTCTCTATCACTCCCTCTTGTGTGTATGTCTCTCTCTCTCCCTCGCTAAGTGTCTGTGGCTGACCCTGTCTGTGCTCTGTTACAGCTGAGCGATGATCTGAAGACCAATCTGCGAGTGACAATGATAGAGAAGTACAGGATGCCAGACCAGCTCCATATCACCAAGGCAGTCGACAAACTGCAGCAAGAAGTGAGTTCGTATCTGACAGAGAGGGGGACTGACAGAGCCCAGGGGGGGAGAGAGAGAGAGAGAGCAGGCGTATTGTGGAGAGGGGTGGGAGGTGGTGAACACAGTGGGCAGAGAGAGTGAGAGAGACCACAACACACACACAGGTGACATGTGATGTGCAATAGTTAAGCTGGTTATCTACATAAGTGGTGGGTAACGATTAAAAAGGTTATGAGGGAGAAGTGGAAACTAACCTAGTTAGAAAGAGATGATAAATGGTTAAATTGAGAGTGAGAGCATTGGGCATGAGTTAAATAATTATCAGAGTGAGGGAGGAGCAGATGGTTAAACTAGTTATCTGAGTGAGAGGTCATGGTGAGCAGATAAACTAATTATCTAAGAGGGTGGAGATGGGAGATGGTGAAATTAGTTATCTGAGAGAGGTGTTGGGGTAAAGCTTAATCTAATTACCCGAGAGAGAGAGGTGATGGAGAACAGTTAAACTAGTTATCTGAGAGAATGGGCAGATGGGAATGGCTAATCTAATTATCTGAGCGAGGAAATAGTGAATGGTTGTACTGGTTATCTGAGAGAGCTGTGAATTGGTTAAATTAGTTTTAAGAGTGGAGTTGGATAAACTAGTTATCTGAGAGAGATACAGTGGGGACATAGTTACTCAAGCTATCTGAGAGGAAGGGAAGGAGTGGAAGAATAGTTAAACTAGTTATCCGTGAGTTAGGGAATAGTTAAACTAATTTTCTGAGCAAGAGAGGGTGGGAAATGATTAAAATGAAATCTGAGAGAAAATAATTGAGAAAAGATGGTTAAACTAGTTATCTGAGCGAGAGATATGGGCAGCGTTTAAATCGGTTATCTGAGGGAGTTGGGGTAACTGTTAAACATGTCATCAGAGAGAGAAGAACGAAGAAATTTAAACTCCTTACTGGAGAGGGAGGGGCTGGTGAATGTTAAACTCGGTATCTGAGCGAGAGAGGGGACAGTTAAAACAGTTACTTGTGAAAGAGAGGGTGTAGGACCCTGTTAAATTAGTTGTCTACAAGAGAGCGAATAGGACTGATTTAACTAGTTTTCTGAGAGAGAGGGTGTGGGACACAGTTTAAGTAGTTATCTTAGAGGGGAAGGGGTACAGTTAAACTAGCTATCGGAGAGAGTGGTGTATTATTTGTAGTTATTTGAGAGAGGGGCTAGTGGAATTATTAAACCAGTTATTGAGACAGTTGGTGAATGATTAAACAAAGGGAAGAGTAAGGAAAGTAAAATCATTTTATTTAAGAGATAGGAAATGGTTAAAGTCGTTGTTGGAGAGAAGGGGAGTGGGTGATACTGGTTAGCGGAGAGAGGCCTTGGGAATGGATAAACTGGTTAGCAGAGAGACAGAGAAAGGGTGGGAAACAGGTAGACGAGTTTAATAAGAGATCGGGGTATGGGGGGAGTGGTGAATGGGGAGGGGGGGGGCATTGTGGTTAAATAGTTATTTGAAAGAGAGGGAGGTGGAATCAACTATTTCTCTGAGTGACAGGCTGGTGACAGCACGTGGGTGGGGAGCAGACTGTCACTGGGTACATCTCCTGTGCTGGGAGGGCAGTGCCCTCAGTAACTCACACCCCGTGCCCACTGTGTTACCCCCCTCAGTAACTAACCCCCCTGTGCCCACAGTGTTACCCCCTCAGTAACTCACCCCCCTGTGCCCACTGTATTACCCCCTCAGCAACTCACCCCCCCCGTGCCCACTGTGTTACCCCCCTCAGTAACACACCCCCTGTGCCCACAGTGTTACCCCCCGTGCCCACTGTGTTACCCCCCTCAGTAACACACCCCCTGTGCCCACAGTGTTACCCCCCTCAGTAACACACCCCCCGTGCCCACTGTGTTACCCCCCTCAGTAACACACCCCCCGTGCCCACTGTGTTACCCCCCTCAGTAACTCACCCCCCTGTGCCCACAGTGTTACCCACTCAGTAACTCACCCCCCCTGTGCCCACTGTATTATCCCCTCAGTAACTCACCCCCTGTGCCCACTGTATTACCCCCTCAGCAACTCACCCCCCCGTGCCCACTGTGTTACCCCCCTCAGTAACACACCCCCTGTGCCCACAGTGTTACCCCCTCAGTAACTCACCCTCCTGTGCCCACTGTATTATCCCCTCAGTAACTCACCCCCCTGTGCCCACTGTATTACCCCCTCAGTAACTCACCCCCCTGTGCCCACTGTATTACCCCCTCAGTAACTCACCCCCCTGTGCCTACTGTATTACCCCCTCAGTAACTCACCCCCCTGTGCCCACAGTGTTACCCCCCTCAGTAACTCACCCCCCTGTGCCCACTGTGTTACCCCCTCAGCAACTCACCCCCCTGTGCCCACTGTGTTACCCCATCAGTAACTCACCCCCCTGTGCCTACTGTATTACCCCCTCAGTAACTCACCCCCTGTGCCCACTGTGTTACCCCGTCAGTAACCCACCCCCCTGTGCCTACTGTATTACCCCCTCAGTAACTCACCCCCCTGTGCCTACTGTATTACCCCCTCAGTAACTCACCCCCTGTGGCCACAGTGTTACCCCCCTCAGTAACTCACCCCCATGTGCCCACTGTGTTACCCCCTCAGCAACTCACCCCCCCGTGCCCACTGTGTTACCCCGTCAGTAACTCACCCCCCTGTGCCTACTGTATTACCCCCTCAGTAACTCACCCCCTGTGCCCACTGTGTTACCCCGTCAGTAACTCACCCCCCTGTGCCTACTGTATTACCCCCTCAGTAACTCACCCCCCTGTGCCTACTGTATTACCCCCTCAGTAACTCACCCCCCTGTGCCCACTGTGTTACCCCGTCAGTAACTCACCCCCCTGTGCCTACTGTATTACCCCCTCAGTAACTCACCCCCCCGTGCCTACTGTATTACCCCCTCAGTAACTCACCCCCTGTGCCCACTGTATTACCCCCTCAGCAACTCACCCCCCCGTGCCCACTGTGTTACCCCGTCAGTAACTCACCCCCCTGTGCCCACTGTATTACCCCCTCAGTAACTCACCCCCCTGTGCCTACTGTATTACCCCCTCAGTAACTCACCCCCTGTGCCCACTGTGTTACCCCCTCAGTAACACACCCCCCGTGCCCACAGTGTTACCCCGTCAGTAACTCACCCCCCTGTGCCCACTGTGTCACCCCCTCAGTAACTCACCCCCCTGTGCCCACTGTATTACCCCCTCAGTAACTCACCCCCTGTGCCCACAGTGTTACCCCCTCAGTAACTCACCCCCCTGTGCCCACTGTGTCACCCCCTCAGTAACTCACCCCCCTGTGCCCACAGTGTTACCCCCTCAGTAACTCACCCCCCTGTGCCCACTGTATTACCCCCTCAGCAACTCACCCCCCTGTGCCCACAGTGTTACCCCCCTCAGTAACTCACCCCCCTGTGCCCACTGTGTTACCCCCTCAGTAACTCACCCCCCTGTGCCCACTGTATTACCCCCTCAGTAACTCACCCCCCTGTGCCCACTGTTACCCCCTCAGTTCCGGTGCTGTGGCAGCAACAACTCGAAGGATTGGCAGGAGAGCCACTGGGTGACCTCGGGACAGTCTGGGGATCGCATTGTACCCGACAGCTGCTGCAAGACCATGACGGTAGGGTGTGGGAAACGAGACCACCCATCCAACATCTACCGGGTGGAGGTGAGTGATGGGGGGGGGGGGGGGGGTTAGGGGTGGGGGGGGGGGGGTTAGGGGTGGGAGAGGGAGTGGGGTGTGGGGGTCTGAGGGAGGGGAGAGGGGGATATGGGGAGAAGGCCCGAGGGAGGGGAGAGTGGGGTGTGGGGAGAGAGGGGTGTGTGTGGAGAGGTCCCGAGGGAGGGGAGAGGGGGGTGTGTGGGGAGAGGGCCCGTGGGAGGGGAGAGGGGGGAGTGTGTGGAGAGGTCCCGAGGGAGGGGAGACGGGGGTGTGTGGGGAGAGGGCCCGTGGGAGGGGAGAGGGGGGTGTGGGGAGAGGGGGGTGTGTGGGGAGAGGTCCCGAGGGAGGGGAGAGGGGGGGTGTGTGGGGAGAGGTCCCGAGGGAGGGGAGAGCGGGGTGTGGGGAGAGGGCCCGAGGGAGGGGAGAGGGGGGGAGTGTGGGGAGAGGGCCCACGGGAGGGGAGAGCGGGGTGTGGGGAGAGGGCCTGAGGGAGGGGAGAGGTGGATGTGGGGTGAGGGCCCGAGGGTGGGGAGAGCGGGGTGTGGGGAGAGGGGGGTGTGTGGGGAGAGGGCCCGTGGGAGGGGAGGGGGGGTGTGGGGGGAGAGGGCCCGAGGGTGGGGAGGGGGGGTGTGGGGGGAGGGGTGTGTGGGGTGAGGGCCCGAGGGTGGGGAGGGGGGGGTGTGGGGGGAGGGGTGTGTGGGGAGTGGGCCGAGGGAGGGGAGAGTGGGGTGTGGGGTGAGGGCCCGAGGGTGGGGAGAGGGCCAGTGGGAGGATATAGGAAGGGCCCGGGGCAGGGGGGGTGAAGAGAGAGGAAAGGAGAGTGGGTGGAAAGGGGAGAAGCTGCAGAGACCAAGTTTAAGGGAAATTCAGAAATTTAGGCCTATTTTTCCACCGTTTTTCCTGTGCCTTCACTCCATGTCCCCGGAGATAGTTCTCAGCTGGTCCCAGACATTGCCTTAATCGATCTTTAGCCCCAGTCGAGGATCTGAACATCCTTCTCTTTCACCGTGACTTGGGCAGCAGCACCTTCCTCAGTAAAGGTGGTTGGAACCTCTCCACTTCACCCCTTGGCCAAGAGCCCTGGCTCAGTGTGTAAAACCCGTGTTTGCTCCATGTGTCGGTCTCACTCCTCCCCTTTTACTACTGCCAAGGTGACACAGACCATTTAGATTACCTTCCTGTTTGCTGCTGGCCTCTTCTCACGCTCTCTCTTTGCTTCTCGGACGTGTTTATTCATGCTCCTCTCCTCAAACCTTCTACACCCAGCCCGGTTTGTGACTGTATCATCCACCTGTCATCTCTCAAATGTACCTTTTCTCGATCTCACCTTCATCTCGATCTCTTCTCATTCTCCACAGGCAGCTTGAGGTTGGCTGACTGTCTTTGCGCCTCATGGGGACATACCTTGACTGTACTATCTCCTCTGTCAGGACAGAATGGACCAAGCAGCTGACAATTCCAGTTTCTCTGGGTCAGATCCATTCCCAACCCATTGACCCCTCTCCTTAGTCATTCTTCCACTGGATTGCTCCAGGCCAATGGCTATCCTGAACCTTACAACGTTATGATCACTGTTTCCATACAAGACGGTGTGGGTTTCATTCTCTAGAACTCCATCTTCTTCCTTGTTGAACTAGTGACAAATTCCTAAGGATTCTTTCTCTCTCGGACCTTTCTGTTATTACAATCCCAGGCTGCATTTGAGTAGCCAAAGTTGCACTTTTGTTGTAACTCTCTGGAATGTCTTTGTACATCTTTCCTACAGGCCCATTGCCGTGTGGAATGTGCCCAACTGTTTGATGGTAGCCCCATTGTTATTGAGCTGTAACAAAATAAACTTTCCCCATTCACCTCCTCTGGTCTTGCATAGTCTCCTTCATCTATATCCTGACCTTCCCTGAGTTTCCCAGGCAGTATTTCAGCAGGAATACTGCAAGCCCAGCTTGTATTTCACCCAGCTCTGTTCCATCCTGATCCTGTATTTCCCTGTGTTACCTGTAGCTCATTTTACCCCACTTCACATACACTCACAACGCATCACATTTAAAAAGAGACACTGCAGAAAATGCTGGGCAGTATCTGTGGGGAGAAAGAGTCTTTCAGTTCTGTCAGGAGCCTTGGTTAGTCTTTATTGTTTCATTTCCTCTGACCCCCCCCACCCCCCCCCCCTCCCCCCCAACACCACCTCCCTCTGCCCCCCCCCCCAACACCACCTTCCTCTGGTTCCCCCCCCCACCACCCAACACTACCACCTCTCTATCTCTGGTGTGATCCGATCTTACCTAGTTCTCTGCACCTTGTTAATAGTATAACCCCCAGACCCCTGTCTAAACCCTCCCCAGACAAATCCTAATCCGTTCAGGAGAGACTGGGCTGGTCGGTAAAGATCCCACATTTTCCAGATCCAGATCCGGTCCCCTCGGAATTCCAAGTCGTCTTTCCCCTTTCCACACACTTTACTCTTGTATCTGTAAGATAACCAGCAGATTGTAGTGGTATTAGCTCGGACAGTGCTATTGTTGAGGTCTTTCCCCCAGCTGCAGGGCACCAATGTGGGATGTGTCCTGGGGCCCACTCTCCTGGGGTCAGGCCTGTAGCCCAGTGTAAAGGCTGTGTGTTCCCTGTATCTGAGATGTGCTCTGTTTACAGGGAGGCTGTATCACCAAACTGGAGGGCTTCATCATGGCCCACTTGAAGATTATCGGAGCAGTGGGAATAGGAATCGCCTGTGTCCAGGTAGGAGCACTGTTATGCACAGACAACAGAGACCCATTTATCCCCCCGCGCCTGCTCCTCCAGCCAATAGGATCACGTGATACCACCTGGTCCCAGTGTGGAGCTCTCTAGTGATCTCCCGGTTGGTCCCAATATGGAGCTCTTTGCGTGGTCTTCCCCTATGGTCCCAGTGCGGAGCTCTTTGTGTGATTTCCCATATGGTCCCAGTGCGGAGCTCTTTGTGTGATCTCCGCCATGGTCCCAGTGCGGAGCTCTGTGTGTCATCTCCCCCATGGTCCCAGTGCGGAGCTCTCTGTGTCATCTCCCCCATGGTCCCAGTGCGGAGCTCTCTGTGTCATCTCCCCCATGGTCCCAGTGCGGAGCTTTCTGTGTCATCTTCCCCATGGTCCCAGTGCGGAGCTTTCTGTGTCATCTCCCCCATGGTCCCAGTGTGGAGCTTTCTGTGTCATCTTCCCCATGGTCCCAGTGCGGAGCTCTCTGTGTCATCTCCCCCATGGGTCAGTGCGGAGCTTTCTATGTGATCTCCCCCATGGTCCCAGTGCAGAGCTTTCTGTGTCATCTCCCCCATGGTCCCAGTGTGGAGCTTTCTGTGTCATCTTCCCCATGGTCCCAGTGCGGAGCTCTCTGTGTCATCTCCCCCATGGTCCCAGTGTGGAGCTTTCTGTGTCATCTTCCCCATGGTCCCAGTGCGGAGTTCTCTGTGTGATTTCCTGTATGGTCCCAATGCAGTTATGGTCCCAACGTGGAGCTCCCTATGCCATTGGAGGGAGGGAGGGAGGGATGGAGTGTGGGGTAGTGGGGGGTGTGAAGATACGGTGAACACGGAGACTGGGTATGACTGACACCACATTCTGATCTTTGCAGATCTTCGGAATGATTTTCACCTGCTGCCTGTACAGGAACCTGAAAGCGGACACTCCCTATTAGAGCTGGGACTTATCGACAGCTTCCTGTCAGCATTCCCATCTCACCATTCCTGTTCCCCTGCTCCCCAACAGGATGTGACACCAGAGGCCTTAGAAAGACTCTCCCCCAGCAGCCCCACGGCCGCCTCCCCTCCCCCAGCCTGGGATGTTCCCCCACCCCCCCCATTCCGCAGTCCCACTGCCCCTCTCTGGGACATTCCCCCTATCTACCCCCAGCAGTACTCCATGCCCCTGTGTTGAGCTCTGACACTGTGACCCTCAGGAGTGACCTTTGGGGCATGTCACCATGGAGACCGTGGGCCTTTGATGACTGACTGTCCTGGCGGAGTTCCCCGCTGGTTGTACATTATAATGTCACAGGAAGGTGAATCTGCCCCTCCATTCTCTCACCTCCCATGCCCTCTGAGGGGAATGATGGAGGCAGAGAGGGGGAGAAAGGGAAGAATGCAGTGGGGGGTGGGGTGGGGGGGGAAGAGAGAGAGAGAGATTGGCTGCTGGGTATATACCATGTCACGCCCTCACGCCCTCACACCCCTCTGTCAGGTACGGGTAGCGGCATTCCGTACCAATGGGGATGCCCATTCTCCTTGGGTCACTTTGGCCTGATTTCACAGACCCCTGACACCCACATCCCCGCCGCCCCATCCACCCCTGCCCATTCCCTGGGCCCCAGTGTGCCCCTCACTCCCTGCTCCCTCCCTCCAGACACAGACACCCCCACCTTCCCCTCCCCCCCCCTGGGTACAGGCACCTCTGTCCCCTTCTAAGGACAGGTACCACCCTAGGTACTGACACCCCACCTCCTCTACCTGGGCACAGACGGTCCTCCTCCCCCCTCTTCTCCTGGGCACTGGGCACTGCCACCCCCTCCCCCTGGGAGACTGAGCTGCGGGGCCTCTTCCCCCTGACCCCAAGCCACCTGACTGGTACACACCCTGTCCAGGACAGTGGGGCCACATCCACACTCCCCGCACCCCTGCTGTGAGAGGGAGGACGATGAACGTGTATTGCTCAGGAGTCCTGGCCTTCTCGAGGTGAACACAGTCCCAAGTCACAGGTCAGCGCTGGGGCCCGCTCAATGTCACCCACACTCTGCAGGGAGGGAGGGGAACATGGTGGGACAGACCGTTAACCAAACATTTAACATTTAAAATGGTGACTAAACTCTGCTGGCTCTATGCCTGTCTCAATTGTGTGTGGACAAGTGATGTGCCAGTCTCTGCGTGTTTCAGGTGCTGTGGAGCAGAGTGTGTGCCCACGATCTATGGGGGTCTCTGCTCCTTCTCTCTAACCTTCTGTTATATGTCTAGCTGTCGCTGATCACAGTCGGGGAGTTCTACCACGCTGTATTTTTATATTTACTGTACAAATAAAACCAGTCTAACACCAGACTCTGTTCTTGTGAGATATAGCACAAAAGCTCACTAACACGCCACAGTTCTGAGCAATAAAACATACATTCTGCCAAGGGCCCCCACACGGAAAACCTTCACTCACCTCAAAATCCTCCACAGCCTTCCCTTAGGCATACTCCCCACAATCCCTTGTGCTTGGTCATTGAGAATCACCACACACTCACCGAAACACCCATTACACAAAAAAAACCGGCAAACACCAGGCAGGCTCTATCTGCCATTCCCCAATCCCGGGAGTGCCGTGAAAGACAGCAAAACAAACACCAAACTCGGTTTTATTTTTCCTCATGAAATAACTATTTCTCGATCCCCTTATGTCATTGCTACAAAGCACGCAGGTATGAAGCAAATGATTACAAAACAGGCAATGTGTGCTTAAAATTGCTTTTGGAAAAGACCAAAAAGCCATAATTGTTCAGTAGTCGTTCAAGATAGAAGCTGGAAACATCCAGACATATTTGTCAGACTGGAATAGGTCATAAACTCCCCGTCAGGCCTGGTTTTCCGAGATTCTTGTCAGGCAAAGGAGTTCATTTACTCCCACTGCTGCGCCCCCAAAGCAAATGTTTAATGAACCCCATTTTTGCCTTCCTCCCCCACCCCTTTTGAGGGAGTGAGTTCGAAAGTATCTGAACCCTCCGAGAAACATTCTTCTGTTAAAAAAGAGTGACCCCTCGGGTTCTGGGCTTGCCCCCCCCCCGCAACCATAAGAGGAGACATTTTTTAATGTTCAACCGTCCTATAAACCTTCATAATTTCCTGTTGTACCTACACACTGACTTTATTTGTGACTCCTGCACTTTTTTTTAAAAAAGCCTAAAACTCTCCAAACCTCAGTGTCCTGCGATTGTTGTCTGTTTAAGTATTGCTTTGCCTTTTTTTGTTTATTCTGTCTGCTCGAGTGAACAATATCACATGCACCTCCCCACATTATCGTCCATCTGTCCATCCCTACGACTTGTCTGCAATCTCCTCTTCACAACATATTTCCCTGTCGATCTTTGTGGCACTATCCCTTCACTCTCCTCAGCTCGACATTTTAAATAGTGACCAGTGCAGCACAGGGACAGGCCATTCGGCCCACCGTGGATGTGCTGACCATGATACCGTTCTTGCACATTCTCCACATCCCTCTATTCCCTGCCTGTTTGTCTGTCTAAATGCCTCTTAAACATTGACGTTGTATCTGCTTGTACCACCCCACTGACAGCACATTCCAGGCACCTACCACCCTCTGTCTCGTACACCCCTTTCATCTTAAACCTACACCCCACCCCTCCATCGAATTGAACATTTCCATCCTGGGACAGAGACCCAGAATATCCACATGTCTTATTATGTGCTTCTGGCAGGTCATCCCTCAGCTCCGACACTCTAACAGTAACAATCTGGGTTTGACCGACCTCTCCTTGTAGCTAACACACTCCAATCCGTGGCAGTATCCTGGTTAATGCCTCTAACACCCTCTCCAAGGCCTGTACGTCCATCTTTTCGTGTGGTAACCAGGACTGCAGCTCTTGGAAATGTGGCCTCGCTAAAGTTTATACAGCTGCAGCAAATTCCCAACGTTTATAATCAATACCCTCGCTAATGAAGGCAAGCATGACGTGTGCCATCTTTACCAACTTGTGGCGTCACTTTCAAGGAGCTGTGTCCTTGTACCCCAAGATCCCTGTGTAAATGAATGCTCCCTCTCATTTACTGTATACTTTCCGCTTGCATTTGACCTGCTAAAATGCATCACCTCACACTTGTCCAGATTAAACTCCATCTGCCATTTCTCCACCAACTTTCCAACTAATATTTATCCTACTGCATCCTTTGGCAACCTTCCTCCCTTGTCACAACTCCACCCATTTCTGTGTTGTCTGTAAACCTATTAGTCAGACTCCCTGCATTTTTATCCAAATCATTTGTTTAAAAACGCAAATCACTGTCCCTTGTGGAACACCAGTGGTCACAGACTTCCTGTCAGAAAAGTACCCTTCCGCAACTACCCTCTCTTCTGTGACCAAGCCAATTTTGTATTCAACTTGCTAATTCACCATCTTCTGGAGCAGCCTACCATAAAGGACCTTATCAAATATAAAGTCCATGTGGATAACATCCACTGCCCTACCCTCATCGATCGTCTTCATCACTTGCATCGAAAAACTCAAAATTTGAGAGACTTCACAAAACCATACTGACTATCCCTAATAAGTTCATTCTTTTCCAAATGCGAGTGAATCCTGTCCCTAAGAATCTTCTCCAGTAAGTTTCCTACCACTGATGTAAGGCTCACTGGCCTGTAATCTCCTGGATTATCCCTGTTGCCCTTCTTAAACAAAGGGACAACTTTAGCTGTTCTCCAGCCTTACTGCACCTTGCCTGTTGCTAAAGAGGATACAAATTCTCATCAACCTGTTCAGAGATATTATAACACATCTGTGGAGCAGGTGGGACTTGAACCAAGGCCTCCTAGCTCAGAAGTAAGGACAGTACCACTGCACTCCCTAAGTCCCCAATCCCCTTATCTATGTCATTGATACAAACTGTAAAAGCTGCATGTGGTGTGGGACTTGGGTGCTCCCTGCCAATCCGACAAAGGCCTATATCTGCACACCACTCCCTGGTGTATGCCCACCAACTAGTCTACACATCATAATATATGATCCCTTACATCCTGAACTGTTATACTTCGTACAATCATTTTTAATGTGAATGCCTTTTCGAAATCAAAGTGCACTCTGCCTTTGGGCTGGCCCTTATCCACAGAGTTTGTGGCCTCTCTCAAAGAACTCACAACACGTTGGGGCTCGACGTTACTCCCCTTTCACAAAACCGTGCCGATGTTTCCCGGTTCTCTTGAGGTTTCCAAATCTGTAGCAATAAGGGAGTCTAGCACGGTCGCCCATGACGGATGTCCAGCCAACTGCTCTCCAGCTTTTGATACCTTCCTCTCCCTCCTTCTGGAATAGAGGGGTTATCGTTGCCACTTTCCAGTCAGATGGAACCTTCTAGAATCTAGCAACATTTGGAAATGTGTCACCAGCTCATCCGCAATTTCATTGGACTAAGATGAAATCCATCAGAGTTGGAAATATTCCCTGGAATGTCTCCACCAGTTTCTCTATTGAGGAAGTTCCTCACTGGAACCAAGAATAAAGAACAGTACAGCACAGGAAGAGGTCCATCGGCCCTCCAAGCCGATGCTGCCCACAGGCGTTCTGTGCCCTTCCGTACAAAACCTGTCTTCACTTACAGGATCCGTATCCCTCTTCCCTTCCTATTCATGTATTTGCTTCCTGAATCACCTCCTTTGGCTGCGTGTTCTAGGCATTCACCACCCTTTGTCTGAAAAACCTGCCTCACATATCACTTTTAAACTCCCCTCCCGCCTCGCACCTTGAACCTGTGTCCCCTATTAATTGACCCCTCCACCCTGGGAAAAAGAAAAGCCTCATACTTTCCACTCTATCTCCGCTCTTCACAATAGAACATAGACCAATATAGCACAGAACAGTCCCTTCGGCCCTCAATGTTGTGCCAACCTCTTCACAGCTCGTTCCCCCTACACTATCCCATCATGATCCAAGTGCTTATCCAAGGGTTGTTAAATTAGATTAGATTAGATTAGATTAGATTAGATTACTTACAGTGTGGAAACAGGCCCTTCGGCCCAACAAGTCCACACCGCCCCGCCGAAGCGTAACCCACCCATACCCCTACATCTACATCTACATCTACATCTACATCTACCCCTACCTAACTCCCTGTAATCTGATAAACTTCTATCAGGTCACCCTGCATTCCAGTGAAAACAAACCCAGTCGATCCAACTTTTCTTCATTGCTTACAAATCCCTCACACCGGACAACAACCTTACTCCCGAGCATCCACATCCTCCTGGTAGTGTGGTGACCAGAACTGTATACAGTATTGTAAGTGTTCACCTCATAATGTCACAGGTTCGGAGCACTTGCAGATTGATCAGGGGAATTGTAGATTGGGGATTTCTGCCAACGTAATGGTTCACGGCTGACTTCTCACAAATCTGTGTTTATGGGTTGTTTCCAATGGAGACCCTCCCCTCCTGGACTGAAGATCTGACTTGTACCTCCAGTGGATTGGGTGATGGTTAGCTCTGCTTCTCTGCTGCCACTGGATTCCAGGCAGGTTCCTTCCTACCCTGGGTGGAAGCTCTGTCCTCTGTGATCTCTTTGTCTTTCACACTGAGAACAGGCCTGACTCCAAAATGTCAGCAAAGTTCTCTCATCGCAAACTGCTCGCATTATTCACAGACATGGTCCTTGGTGAGGTTCAAATTGACATGCAGAAATGTTGGACCGAACCAATTCGCCCAGACAGCCGTCTCATTACGCAGTAACAGTCACACACACAGCTGAGTCCACTCATACCGAACTCAGACACTACACCAACCCAGCAGAATCTGTTTACACAACAAACACAGGCCAACAACACAGCAGACTAAATACACAACAAACACATGCCAACAACACAGCAGTCTAAATACACAACAAACACGAACCAACAACACAGCAGTCTAAATACACAACAAACACATGCCAACAACACAGCAGTCTAAATACATAACAAACACAGGACAACAACACGTCAGCCTAAATACACAACAAACACAGGCCAACAACACAGCCGTCAAAATACACAACAAACACAGGCCAACAGCACAGCAGTCTGAATACACAACAAACACAGGCCAACAGCACAGCAGTCTGAATACACAACAAACACAGGCCAACAACACAGCAGTCTAAATATGCAACAAACACAGGCCAACAACAGAGCAGTCTAAATACACAGCAAACATAGGCCAACAACACAGCAGTCTAAATACACAGCAAACACAGGACAACAGCACAGCAGTATAAAAACACAGCAAACACAGTCCAACAACACTGCAGTCTAAATATACAACAAACACAGGCCAACAACACAGCAGTCTAAATACACAGTAAACACAGGCCAACAACACAGTATTCTAATTGCACAGAAAACACAGGCAAACAATACAGCAGTCTAAATACACAACAAACACAGGCCGACATCACAGCAGTCTTAATACACAACAAACACAGGCCAACAACACATCAGTCTAAATACACAACAAACATATGCCACAACACAGCAGTCTAAATACACAGCAGACACAGGCCAACAACACAGCAGTCTACATACACAGCAAACAAAGGCAAACAGCACAGCAGCCTAAATCCACAACAAACACAGGACAATACCACAGCAGTCTAACTACACAACAAACACAGGCCAACAACACAGCAGTCTAATTGCACAACAAACACAGGCCAACAACACAGCAGTCTAAATACACAGCAAACACAGGCCAACAACACAGCAGTCTAATTACAGAGAAAACACAGGCAAACAACACAGCAGTCTAAATACACAACAAACACAGGCGAACAACACAGCTGTCATAATACAATAGAGACACAGGCCAACAGCACAGCAGTCTAAATACACAACAAACACATGCCAAGAACACAGCAGTCTAAATACACAACAAACACGAACCAACAACACAGCAGTCTAAATACACAACAAACACATGCCAACAACACAGCAGTCTAAATACACAACAAACACAGGCCAACAACACGACAGTCTAAATACACAACAAACGCAGGCCAACAAAACAGCAGTCTTAATACACAACAAACACAGGCCAAAAACACAGCAGTCGAAATACACACCAAAAAAAGGCAAACAGCACATCAGCCTAAATACACAACAAACACAGGCCAACAACACAGCAGTCTAATTCCACAGAAAACACAGGCCAACAACACAGCAGTCTAATTCCACAGAAAACACAGGCAAACAACACAGCAGTCTAAGTACACAACAAACACAGGCCCAGAACACATCAGTCTAAATACACACCAAAAAAAGGCAAACAGCACAGCAGCCTAAATACACAACAAACACAGGCCAAAAACACAGCAGTCTAAATACACAACAAACACAGGACAACAGCATAGTAGTCTAAATACACAACAGACACAGGCAAACACACAGCAGTCTAAATACACAACAAACTCAGGCAAACAGCACAGCAGTCTAAATACATTGCAAACACAGGCCAACAACACAGGAGCCTAAATACACAACAAACACAGGACAACAACACAGCAGTCCAAATACACAGCAAACACAGGACAACAAAACAGCAGCCTAAATACACAACAAACACAGGCCAACAACACAGCAGTCTAAATACACAACAAACACAGGACAACAACACAGCAGCCTAAATAAACAATAAACACAGGCCAACAACACAGCAGTCTAAGTACACCACAAACACAGGCCAACAAAACAGCAGCCTAAATACACAACAAACTCAGGCCAATAGCACAGCAGTCTAACTACACAACAAACACAGGCCAACAACACATTAGTCTAAATACACAACAAAATCAGGCAAACAGCACAGCAGTCTAAATACATTGCAAACACAGGCCAACAACACAGCAGCCTAAATACACAACAAACACAGGACAACAACACAGCAGTCCAAATACACAGCAAACACAGGCCAACAAAACAGCAGCCTAAATACACAACAAACACAGGCCAACAACACAGCAGTCTAAATACACAACAAACACAGGACAACAACACAGCAGCCTAAAAAAACAATAAACACTGGCCAACAACACAGCAGTCTAAATACACAACAAATACAGGCCAACAACACAGCTCTCCTAGTACACAACAAACACAGGCCAACAACACAGCAATCTCAATACACAACAAACACAGGCCAACAACACAGCTCTCTTAATACACAACAAACACAGGCCAAAAACACAGCAATCTAAATACACAACAAACACAGGCCAACAACACAGCAGTCTAAATACACAACAAACACATGCCAACAACACAGCAGCCTAAATACACAACAAACTCAGGCCAATAACACATTAGTCTAAATCCACAACAAACACAGGCCAACAACACAGCAGTCTAAATACACAACAAATATAGGCCAACAACACAGCTCTCTTAATACACAACAAACACAGGCCAACAACACAGCAATCTAAATGCACAACAAACACAGGCCAACAACACAGCAGTCTAAATACACAACAAACACATGCCAACAACACAGCAGCCTAAATACACAACAAACACAGGCCAACAACACAGCAGTCTAAATACACGACAAACACAGGCCCACAACACAGCTTTTTTAAATACCCCACAAACACAGGCCAACAACACAGCTGCCTAAATAAACAATAAACACAAGCCAACAACACAGCAGTCTAAGTACACAACAAACACAGGCCAACATCACAGCAGTCTAAATACACAACAAACACAGGCCAACAACACAGCAGTCTAAATAAACAACAAACACAGGCCAACAATACAGCAGTCTAATTACAGGGAAAAAACAGGCCAACAACACAGCAGTCGAAATACACAGCAAACACAGGCCAACAATACAGCAGTCTAAATATACAACAAACACAGGCCAACAGCATAGTAGTCTAAATACACAACAGACACAGGCAAACACACAGCAGTCTAAATACACAACAAACTCAGGCAAACAGCACAGCAGTCTAAATACATTGCAAACACAGGCCAACAACACAGGAGCCTAAATACACAACAAACACAGGACAACAACACAGCAGTCCAAATACACAGCAAACACAGGCCAACAAAACAACAGCCTAAATACACAACAAACACAGGCCGACATCACAGCAGTCTAAATACACAACAAACACAGGCCAACAACACAGCAGTCTAAATACACAGCAGACACAGGCCAACAACACAGCAGCCTAAATCCACAACAAACACAGGACAATAACACAGCAGTCTAACTACACAACAAACACAGGACAACAAAACAGCAGTCTTAATTCACAACAGACACAGGCTAACAGCACAGCAGCCTAAATACACAACACACACAGGCCAACAACACAGCAGTCTAATTGCACAACAAATACAGGCCAACAACACAGCAGTCTAACTACACAATAAACACAGGCCAACAACACAGCAGTCTAAATACACAGCAAACACAGGCCAACAACACAGCAGTCTAAATACACAGCAAACACAGGCCAACAACACAGCAGTCTAAATACACAACAAACACAGGCGAACAACACAGCAGTCATAATACAATAGAGACACAGGCCAACAGCACAGCAGTCTAAATACACAACAAACACATGCCAACAACACAGCAGTCGAAATACACAACAAACACGAACCAACAACACAGCAGTCTTAATACACAACAAACACATGCCAACAACACAGCAGTCTAAATACATAACAAACACATGCCAACAACACGTCAGCCTAAATACACAACAAACACAGGCCAACAACACAGCCGTCTAAATACACAACAAACACAGGCCAACAGCACAGCAGTCTGAATACACAACAAACACAGGCCAACAACACAGCAGTCTAAATACGCAACAAACACAGGCCAACAACAGAGCAGTCTAAATACACAGCAAACATAGGCCAACAACACAGCAGTCTAAATACACAACAAACACAGGCCAACAACACGTCAGCCTAAATACACAACAAACACATGCCAACAACACAGCCATCTAAATACACAACAAACACAGGCCAACAGCACAGCAGTCTGAATACACAACAAACACAGGCCAACCACACAACAGTCTAACTACACAACAAACACAGGAGAACAACACAGCAGTCTAAATACACAACAAACACAGGCTAATAGCACAGCAGCCTAAATACACAACAAACACAGGCCAACAACACAACAGTCTAACGACACAACAAACACAGGAGAACAGCACAGCAGCCTAAATAAACAACAAAGACAGACCAACAACACAGCAGCCTAAATACACAACAAACACAGGCCAACAGCCCAGCAGTCTAAATATGCAACAAACACAGGCCAACAACAGAGCAGTCTAAATACACAGCAAACATAGGCCAACAACACAGCAGTCTAAATACACAGCAAACACAGGACAACAGCACAGCAGTATAAAAACACAGCAAACACAGTCCAACAACACTGCAGTCTAAATATACAACAAACACAGGCCAACAACACAGCAGTCTAAATACACAGTAAACACAGGCCAACAACACAGTATTCTAATTGCACAGAAAACACAGGCAAACAATACAGCAGTCTAAATACACAACAAACACAGGCCGACATCACAGCAGTCTTAATACACAACAAACACAGGCCAACAACACATCAGTCTAAATACACAACAAACATATGCCACAACACAGCAGTCTAAATACACAGCAGACACAGGCCAACAACACAGCAGTCTACATACACAGCAAACAAAGGCAAACAGCACAGCAGCCTAAATCCACAACAAACACAGGACAATACCACAGCAGTCTAACTACACAACAAACACAGGCCAACAACACAGCAGTCTAATTGCACAACAAACACAGGCCAACAACACAGCAGTCTAAATACACAGCAAACACAGGCCAACAACACAGCAGTCTAATTACAGAGAAAACACAGGCCAACAGCACAGCAGTCTAAATACACAACAAACACATGCCAAGAACACAGCAGTCTAAATACACAACAAACACGAACCAACAACACAGCAGTCTAAATACACAACAAACACATGCCAACAACACAGCAGTCTAAATACACAACAAACACAGGCCAACAACACGACAGTCTAAATACACAACAAACGCAGGCCAACAAAACAGCAGTCTTAATACACAACAAACACAGGCCAAAAACACAGCAGTCGAAATACACACCAAAAAAAGGCAAACAGCACATCAGCCTAAATACACAACAAACACAGGCCAACAACACAGCAGTCTAATTCCACAGAAAACACAGGCCAACAACACAGCAGTCTAATTCCACAGAAAACACAGGCAAACAACACAGCAGTCTAAGTACACAACAAACACAGGCCCAGAACACATCAGTCTAAATACACACCAAAAAAAGGCAAACAGCACAGCAGCCTAAATACACAACAAACACAGGCCAAAAACACAGCAGTCTAAATACACAACAAACACAGGACAACAGCACAACAGTCTAAATACACAACAAACACAGGCCAACAGCACAGCAGTCTAAATATACAACAAACACAGGCCAACAGCATAGTAGTCTAAATACACAACAGACACAGGCAAACACACAGCAGTCTAAATACACAACAAACTCAGGCAAACAGCACAGCAGTCTAAATACATTGCAAACACAGGCCAACAACACAGGAGCCTAAATACACAACAAACACAGGACAACAACACAGCAGTCCAAATACACAGCAAACACAGGACAACAAAACAGCAGCCTAAATACACAACAAACACAGGCCAACAACACAGCAGTCTAAATACACAACAAACACAGGACAACAACACAGCAGCCTAAATAAACAATAAACACAGGCCAACAACACAGCAGTCTAAGTACACCACAAACACAGGCCAACAAAACAGCAGCCTAAATACACAACAAACTCAGGCCAATAGCACAGCAGTCTAACTACACAACAAACACAGGCCAACAACACATTAGTCTAAATACACAACAAAATCAGGCAAACAGCACAGCAGTCTAAATACATTGCAAACACAGGCCAACAACACAGCAGCCTAAATACACAACAAACACAGGACAACAACACAGCAGTCCAAATACACAGCAAACACAGGCCAACAAAACAGCAGCCTAAATACACAACAAACACAGGCCAACAACACAGCAGTCTAAATACACAACAAACACAGGACAACAACACAGCAGCCTAAAAAAACAATAAACACTGGCCAACAACACAGCAGTCTAAATACACAACAAATACAGGCCAACAACACAGCTCTCCTAGTACACCACAAACACAGGCCAACAACACAGCAATCTCAATACACAACAAACACAGGCCAACAACACAGCTCTCTTAATACACAACAAACACAGGCCAAAAACACAGCAATCTAAATACACAACAAACACAGGCCAACAACACAGCAGTCTAAATACACAACAAACACATGCCAACAACACAGCAGCCTAAATACACAACAAACTCAGGCCAATAACACATTAGTCTAAATCCACAACAAACACAGGCCAACAACACAGCAGTCTAAATACACAACAAATATAGGCCAACAACACAGCTCTCTTAATACACAACAAACACAGGCCAACAACACAGCAATCTAAATGCACAACAAACACAGGCCAACAACACAGCAGTCTAAATACACAACAAACACATGCCAACAACACAGCAGCCTAAATACACAACAAACACAGGCCAACAACACAGCAGTCTAAATACACGACAAACACAGGCCCACAACACAGCTTTTTTAAATACCCCACAAACACAGGCCAACAACACAGCTGCCTAAATAAACAATAAACACAAGCCAACAACACAGCAGTCTAAGTACACAACAAACACAGGCCAACATCACAGCAGTCTAAATACACAACAAACACAGGCCGACAACACAGCAGTCTAAATAAACAACAAACACAGGCCAACAATACAGCAGTCTAATTACAGGGAAAAAACAGGCCAACAACACAGCAGTCGAAATACACAGCAAACACAGGCCAACAATACAGCAGTCTAAATATACAACAAACACAGGCCAACAGCATAGTAGTCTAAATACACAACAGACACAGGCAAACACACAGCAGTCTAAATACACAACAAACTCAGGCAAACAGCACAGCAGTCTAAATACATTGCAAACACAGGCCAACAACACAGGAGCCTAAATACACAACAAACACAGGACAACAACACAGCAGTCCAAATACACAGCAAACACAGGCCAACAAAACAACAGCCTAAATACACAACAAACACAGGCCGACATCACAGCAGTCTAAATACACAACAAACACAGGCCAACAACACAGCAGTCTAAATACACAGCAGACACAGGCCAACAACACAGCAGCCTAAATCCACAACAAACACAGGACAATAACACAGCAGTCTAACTACACAACAAACACAGGACAACAAAACAGCAGTCTTAATTCACAACAGACACAGGCTAACAGCACAGCAGCCTAAATACACAACACACACAGGCCAACAACACAGCAGTCTAATTGCACAACAAATACAGGCCAACAACACAGCAGTCTAACTACACAATAAACACAGGCCAACAACACAGCAGTCTAAATACACAGCAAACACAGGCCAACAACACAGCAGTCTAAATACACAGCAAACACAGGCCAACAACACAGCAGTCTAAATACACAACAAACACAGGCGAACAACACAGCAGTCATAATACAATAGAGACACAGGCCAACAGCACAGCAGTCTAAATACACAACAAACACATGCCAACAACACAGCAGTCGAAATACACAACAAACACGAACCAACAACACAGCAGTCTTAATACACAACAAACACATGCCAACAACACAGCAGTCTAAATACATAACAAACACATGCCAACAACACGTCAGCCTAAATACACAACAAACACAGGCCAACAACACAGCCGTCTAAATACACAACAAACACAGGCCAACAGCACAGCAGTCTGAATACACAACAAACACAGGCCAACAACACAGCAGTCTAAATACGCAACAAACACAGGCCAACAACAGAGCAGTCTAAATACACAGCAAACATAGGCCAACAACACAGCAGTCTAAATACACAACAAACACAGGCCAACAACACGTCAGCCTAAATACACAACAAACACATGCCAACAACACAGCCATCTAAATACACAACAAACACAGGCCAACAGCACAGCAGTCTGAATACACAACAAACACAGGCCAACCACACAACAGTCTAACTACACAACAAACACAGGAGAACAACACAGCAGTCTAAATACACAACAAACACAGGCTAATAGCACAGCAGCCTAAATACACAACAAACACAGGCCAACAACACAACAGTCTAACGACACAACAAACACAGGAGAACAGCACAGCAGCCTAAATAAACAACAAAGACAGACCAACAACACAGCAGCCTAAATACACAACAAACACAGGCCAACAGCCCAGCAGTCTAAATATGCAACAAACACAGGCCAACAACAGAGCAGTCTAAATACACAGCAAACATAGGCCAACAACACAGCAGTCTAAATACACAGCAAACACAGGACAACAGCACAGCAGTATAAAAACACAGCAAACACAGTCCAACAACACTGCAGTCTAAATATACAACAAACACAGGCCAACAACACAGCAGTCTAAATACACAGTAAACACAGGCCAACAACACAGTATTCTAATTGCACAGAAAACACAGGCAAACAATACAGCAGTCTAAATACACAACAAACACAGGCCGACATCACAGCAGTCTTAATACACAACAAACACAGGCCAACAACACATCAGTCTAAATACACAACAAACATATGCCACAACACAGCAGTCTAAATACACAGCAGACACAGGCCAACAACACAGCAGTCTACATACACAGCAAACAAAGGCAAACAGCACAGCAGCCTAAATCCACAACAAACACAGGACAATACCACAGCAGTCTAACTACACAACAAACACAGGCCAACAACACAGCAGTCTAATTGCACAACAAACACAGGCCAACAACACAGCAGTCTAAATACACAGCAAACACAGGCCAACAACACAGCAGTCTAATTACAGAGAAAACACAGGCCAACAGCACAGCAGTCTAAATACACAACAAACACATGCCAAGAACACAGCAGTCTAAATACACAACAAACACGAACCAACAACACAGCAGTCTAAATACACAACAAACACATGCCAACAACACAGCAGTCTAAATACACAACAAACACAGGCCAACAACACGACAGTCTAAATACACAACAAACGCAGGCCAACAAAACAGCAGTCTTAATACACAACAAACACAGGCCAAAAACACAGCAGTCGAAATACACACCAAAAAAAGGCAAACAGCACATCAGCCTAAATACACAACAAACACAGGCCAACAACACAGCAGTCTAATTCCACAGAAAACACAGGCCAACAACACAGCAGTCTAATTCCACAGAAAACACAGGCAAACAACACAGCAGTCTAAGTACACAACAAACACAGGCCCAGAACACATCAGTCTAAATACACACCAAAAAAAGGCAAACAGCACAGCAGCCTAAATACACAACAAACACAGGCCAAAAACACAGCAGTCTAAATACACAACAAACACAGGACAACAGCACAACAGTCTAAATACACAACAAACACAGGCCAACAGCACAGCAGTCTAAATATACAACAAACACAGGCCAACAGCATAGTAGTCTAAATACACAACAGACACAGGCAAACACACAGCAGTCTAAATACACAACAAACTCAGGCAAACAGCACAGCAGTCTAAATACATTGCAAACACAGGCCAACAACACAGGAGCCTAAATACACAACAAACACAGGACAACAACACAGCAGTCCAAATACACAGCAAACACAGGACAACAAAACAGCAGCCTAAATACACAACAAACACAGGCCAACAACACAGCAGTCTAAATACACAACAAACACAGGACAACAACACAGCAGCCTAAATAAACAATAAACACAGGCCAACAACACAGCAGTCTAAGTACACCACAAACACAGGCCAACAAAACAGCAGCCTAAATACACAACAAACTCAGGCCAATAGCACAGCAGTCTAACTACACAACAAACACAGGCCAACAACACATTAGTCTAAATACACAACAAAATCAGGCAAACAGCACAGCAGTCTAAATACATTGCAAACACAGGCCAACAACACAGCAGCCTAAATACACAACAAACACAGGACAACAACACAGCAGTCCAAATACACAGCAAACACAGGCCAACAAAACAGCAGCCTAAATACACAACAAACACAGGCCAACAACACAGCAGTCTAAATACACAACAAACACAGGACAACAACACAGCAGCCTAAAAAAACAATAAACACTGGCCAACAACACAGCAGTCTAAATACACAACAAATACAGGCCAACAACACAGCTCTCCTAGTACACCACAAACACAGGCCAACAACACAGCAATCTCAATACACAACAAACACAGGCCAACAACACAGCTCTCTTAATACACAACAAACACAGGCCAAAAACACAGCAATCTAAATACACAACAAACACAGGCCAACAACACAGCAGTCTAAATACACAACAAACACATGCCAACAACACAGCAGCCTAAATACACAACAAACTCAGGCCAATAACACATTAGTCTAAATCCACAACAAACACAGGCCAACAACACAGCAGTCTAAATACACAACAAATATAGGCCAACAACACAGCTCTCTTAATACACAACAAACACAGGCCAACAACACAGCAATCTAAATGCACAACAAACACAGGCCAACAACACAGCAGTCTAAATACACAACAAACACATGCCAACAACACAGCAGCCTAAATACACAACAAACACAGGCCAACAACACAGCAGTCTAAATACACGACAAACACAGGCCCACAACACAGCTTTTTTAAATACCCCACAAACACAGGCCAACAACACAGCTGCCTAAATAAACAATAAACACAAGCCAACAACACAGCAGTCTAAGTACACAACAAACACAGGCCAACATCACAGCAGTCTAAATACACAACAAACACAGGCCAACAACACAGCAGTCTAAATAAACAACAAACACAGGCCAACAATACAGCAGTCTAATTACAGGGAAAAAACAGGCCAACAACACAGCAGTCGAAATACACAGCAAACACAGGCCAACAATACAGCAGTCTAAATATACAACAAACACAGGCCAACAGCATAGTAGTCTAAATACACAACAGACACAGGCAAACACACAGCAGTCTAAATACACAACAAACTCAGGCAAACAGCACAGCAGTCTAAATACATTGCAAACACAGGCCAACAACACAGGAGCCTAAATACACAACAAACACAGGACAACAACACAGCAGTCCAAATACACAGCAAACACAGGCCAACAAAACAACAGCCTAAATACACAACAAACACAGGCCGACATCACAGCAGTCTAAATACACAACAAACACAGGCCAACAACACAGCAGTCTAAATACACAGCAGACACAGGCCAACAACACAGCAGCCTAAATCCACAACAAACACAGGACAATAACACAGCAGTCTAACTACACAACAAACACAGGACAACAAAACAGCAGTCTTAATTCACAACAGACACAGGCTAACAGCACAGCAGCCTAAATACACAACACACACAGGCCAACAACACAGCAGTCTAATTGCACAACAAATACAGGCCAACAACACAGCAGTCTAACTACACAATAAACACAGGCCAACAACACAGCAGTCTAAATACACAGCAAACACAGGCCAACAACACAGCAGTCTAAATACACAGCAAACACAGGCCAACAACACAGCAGTCTAAATACACAACAAACACAGGCGAACAACACAGCAGTCATAATACAATAGAGACACAGGCCAACAGCACAGCAGTCTAAATACACAACAAACACATGCCAACAACACAGCAGTCGAAATACACAACAAACACGAACCAACAACACAGCAGTCTTAATACACAACAAACACATGCCAACAACACAGCAGTCTAAATACATAACAAACACATGCCAACAACACGTCAGCCTAAATACACAACAAACACAGGCCAACAACACAGCCGTCTAAATACACAACAAACACAGGCCAACAGCACAGCAGTCTGAATACACAACAAACACAGGCCAACAACACAGCAGTCTAAATACGCAACAAACACAGGCCAACAACAGAGCAGTCTAAATACACAGCAAACATAGGCCAACAACACAGCAGTCTAAATACACAACAAACACAGGCCAACAACACGTCAGCCTAAATACACAACAAACACATGCCAACAACACAGCCATCTAAATACACAACAAACACAGGCCAACAGCACAGCAGTCTGAATACACAACAAACACAGGCCAACCACACAACAGTCTAACTACACAACAAACACAGGAGAACAACACAGCAGTCTAAATACACAACAAACACAGGCTAATAGCACAGCAGCCTAAATACACAACAAACACAGGCCAACAACACAACAGTCTAACGACACAACAAACACAGGAGAACAGCACAGCAGCCTAAATAAACAACAAAGACAGACCAACAACACAGCAGCCTAAATACACAACAAACACAGGCCAACAGCCCAGCAGTCTAAATACACAACAGACACAGGCCAACAACACAGCAGTCTAAATACACAGCAAACACAGGACAACAGCACAGCAGTATAAAAACACAGCAAACACAGTCCAACAACACTGCAGTCTAAATATACAACAAACACAGGCCAACAACACAGCAGTCTAAATACACAGTAAACACAGGCCAACAACACAGCATTCTAATTGCACAGAAAACACAGGCAAACAATACAGCAGTCTAAATACACAACAAACACAGGCCGACATCACAGCAGTCTAAATACACAACAAACACAGGCCAACAACACATCAGTCTAAATACACAACAAACATATGCCACAACACAGCAGTCTAAATACACAGCAGACACAGGCCAACAACACAGCAGTCTACATACACAGCAAACAAAGGCAAACAGCACAGCAGCCTAAATCCACAACAAACACAGGACAATACCACAACAGTCTAACTACACAACAAACACAGGCCAACAACACAGCAGTCTAATTGCACAACAAACACAGGCCAACAACACAGCAGTCTAAATACACAGCAAACACAGGCCAACAACACAGCAGTCTAATTACAGAGAAAACACAGGCAAACAACACAGCAGTCTAAATACACAACAAACACAGGCGAACAACACAGCTGTCATAATACAAAAGAGACACAGGCCAACAGCACAGCAGTCTAAATACACAACAAACACATGCCAAGAACACAGCAGTCTAAATACACAACAAACACAGGCCAACAACACGACAGTCTAAATACACAACAAACGCAGGCCAACAAAACAGCAGTCTTAATACACAACAAACACAGGCCAAAAACACAGCAGTCGAAATACACACCAAAAAAAGGCAAACAGCACATCAGCCTAAATACACAACAAACACAGGCCAACAACACAGCAGTCTAATTCCACAGAAAACACAGGCCAACAACACAGCAGTCTAAATACACAACAAACACAGGCCTAGAACACATCAGTCTAAATACACACCAAAAAAAGGCAAACAGCACAGCAGCCTAAATACACAACAAACACAGGCCAACATCACAGCAGCCTAAATACACAACAAACACAGGCCAAAAACACAGCAGTCTAAATACACAACAAACACAGGACAACAGCACAGCAGTCTAAATACACAGCAAACAGAGGCCAACAACACAGCAATCTAAATACACAACAAACACAGGCCAACAGCACAGCAGTCTAAATATACAACAAACACAGGCCAACAGCATAGTAGTCTAAATACACAACAGACACAGGCAAACACACAGCAGTCTAAATACACAACAAACTCAGGCAAACAGCACAGCAGTCTAAATACATTGCAAACACAGGCCAACAACACAGGAGCCTAAATAAACAACAAACACAGGACAACAACACAGCAGTCCAAATACACAGCAAACACAGGCCAACAAAACAGCAGCCTAAACACACAACAAACACAGGCCGACATCACAGCAGTCTAAATACACAACAAACACAGGCCAACAACACAGCAGTCTAAATACACAGCAGACACAGGCCAACAACACAGCAGCCTAAATACACAACAAACACAGGCCAACAACACATTAGTCTAAATACACAACAAAATCAGGCAAACAGCACAGCAGTCTAAATACATTGCAAACACAGGCCAACAACACAGCAGCCTAAATACACAACAAACACAGGACAACAACACAGCAGTCCAAATACACAGCAAACACAGGCCAACAAAACAGCAGCCTAAATACAAAACAAACACAGGCCAACAACACAGCAGTCTAAATACACAACAAACACAGGACAACAACACAGCAGCCTAAAAAAACAATAAACACTGGCCAACAACACAGCAGTCTAAATACACAACAAATACAGGCCAACAACACAGCTCTCTTAATACACAACAAACACAGGCCAAATACACAGCAATCTCAATACACAACAAACACAGGCCAACAACACAGCTCTCTTAATACACAACAAACACAGGCCAAAAACACAGCAATCTAAATACACAACAAACACAGGCCAACAACACAGAAGTCTAAATACACAACAAACACATGCCAACAACACAGCAGCCTAAATACACAACAAACTCAGGCCAATAACACATTAGTCTAAATCCACAACAAACACAGGCCAACAACACAGCAGTCTAAATACACAACAAATACAGGCCAACAACACAGCTCTCTTAATACACAACAAACACAGGCCAACAACACAGCAATCTAAATACACAACAAACACAGGCCAACAACACAGCAGTCTAAATACACAACAAACACATGCCAACAACACAGCAGCCTAAATACACAACAAACACAGGCCAACAACACAGCAGTCTAAATACACGACAAACACAGGCCCACAACACAGCTTTTTTAAATACCCCACAAACACAGGCCAACAACACAGCAGTCTAAGTCCACAACAAACACAGGACAACAACACAGCTGCCAAAATAAACAATAAACACAAGCCAACAACACAGCAGTCTAAGTACACAACAAACACAGGCCAACATCACAGCAGTCTAAATACACAACAAACACAGGCCAACAACACAGCAGTCTAAATAAACAACAAACACAGGCCAACAATACAGCAGTCTAATTACAGGGAAAAAACAGGCCAACAACACAGCAGTCGAAATACACAGCAAACACAGGCCAACAATACAGCAGTCTAAATATACAACAAACACAGGCCAACAGCATAGTAGTCTAAATACACAACAGACACAGGCAAACACACAGCAGTCTAAATACACAACAAACTCAGGCAAACAGCACAGCAGTCTAAATACATTGCAAACACAGGCCAACAACACAGGAGCCTAAATACACAACAAACACAGGACAACAACACAGCAGTCCAAATACACAGCAAACACAGGCCAACAAAACAGCAGCCTAAACACACAACAAACACAGGCCGACATCACAGCAGTCTAAATACACAACAAACACAGGCCAACAACACAGCAGTCTAAATACACAGCAGACACAGGCCAACAACACAGCAGCCTAAATACACAACAAACACAGGCCGACATCACAGCAGTCTAACTACACAACAAACACAGGACAACAAAACAGCAGTCTTAATTCACAACAGACACAGGCTAACAGCACAGCAGCCTAAATACACAACACACACAGGCCAATAACACAGCAGTCTAATTGCACAACAAATACAGGCCAACAACACAGCAGTCTAACTACACAATAAACACAGGCCAACAACACAGCAGTCTAAATACACAGCAAACACAGGCCAACAACACAGCAGTCTAAATACACAGCAAACACAGGCCAACAACACAGCAGTCTAAATACATAACAAACACATGCCAACAACACGTCAGCCTAAATACACAACAAACACAGGCCAACAACACAGCCGTCTAAATACACAACAAACACAGGCCAACAGCACAGCAGTCTGAATACACAACAAACACAGGCCAACAACACAGCAGTCTAAATACGCAACAAACACAGGCCAACAACAGAGCAGTCTAAATACACAGCAAACATAGGCCAACAACACAGCAGTCTAAATACACAACAAACACAGGCCAACAACACGTCAGCCTAAATACACAACAAACACATGCCAACAACACAGCCATCTAAATACACAACAAACACAGGCCAACAGCACAGCAGTCTGAATACACAACAAACACAGGCCAACCACACAACAGTCTAACTACACAACAAACACAGGAGAACAACACAGCAGTCTAAATACACAACAAACACAGGCTAATAGCACAGCAGTCTAAATACACAACAAACACAGGCCAACAACACAACAGTCTAACGACACAACAAACACAGGAGAACAGCACAGCAGCCTAAATAAACAACAAAGACAGACCAGCAACACAGCAGCCTAAATACACGACAAACACAGGCCAACAGCCCAGCAGTCTAAATACACAACAGACACAGGCCAACAACACAGCAGTCTAAATACACAGCAAACACAGGACAACAGCACAGCAGTATAAAAACACAGCAAACACAGTCCAACAACACTGCAGTCTAAATATACAACAAACACAGGCCGACATCACAGCAGTCTAAATACACAACAAACACAGGCCAACAACACATCAGTCTAAATACACAACAAACATATGCCACAACACAGCAGTCTAAATACACAGCAGACACAGGCCAACAACACAGCAGTCTACATACACAGCAAACAAAGGCAAACAGCACAGCAGCCTAAATCCACAACAAACACAGGACAATACCACAGCAGTCTAACTACACAACAAACACAGGCCAACAACACAGCAGTCTAATTGCACAACAAACACAGGCCAACAACACAGCAGTCTAAATACACAGCAAACACAGGCCAACAACACAGCAGTCTAATTACAGAGAAAACACAGGCAAACAACACAGCAGTCTAAATACACAACAAACACAGGCGAACAACACAGCTGTCATAATACAAAAGAGACACAGGCCAACAGCACAGCAGTCTAAATACACAACAAACACATGCCAAGAACACAGCAGTCTAAATACACAACAAACACAGGCCAACAACACGACAGTCTAAATACACAACAAACGCAGGCCAACAAAACAGCAGTCTTAATACACAACAAACACAGGCCAAAAACACAGCAGTCGAAATACACACCAAAAAAAGGCAAACAGCACATCAGCCTAAATACACAACAAACACAGGCCAACAACACAGCAGTCTAATTCCACAGAAAACACAGGCCAACAACACAGCAGTCTAATTCCACAGAAAACACAGGCAAACAACACAGCAGTCTAAATACACAACAAACACAGGCCCAGAACACATCAGTCTAAATACACACCAAAAAAAGGCAAACAGCACAGCAGCCTAAATACACAACAAACACAGGACAACAACACAGCAGCCTAAATACACAACAAACACAGGCCAACAACACAGCAGTCTAAATACACAACAAACACAGGACAACAACACAGCAGCCTAAATAAACAATAAACACAGGCCAACAACACAGCAGTCTAAGTACACCACAAACACAGGCCAACAAAACAGCAGCCTAAATACACAACAAACTCAGGCCAATAGCACAGCAGTCTAACTACACAACAAACACAGGCCAACAACACATTAGTCTAAATACACAACAAAATCAGGCAAACAGCACAGCAGTCTAAATACATTGCAAACACAGGCCAACAACACAGCAGCCTAAATACACAACAAACACAGGACAACAACACAGCAGTCCAAATACACAGCAAACACAGGCCAACAAAACAGCAGCCTAAATACACAACAAACACAGGCCAACAACACAGCAGTCTAAATACACAACAAACACAGGACAACAACACAGCAGCCTAAAAAAACAATAAACACTGGCCAACAACACAGCAGTCTAAATACACAACAAATACAGGCCAACAACACAGCTCTCTTAATACACAACAAACACAGGCCAACAACACAGCAATCTCAATACACAACAAACACAGGCCAACAACACAGCTCTCTTAATACACAACAAACACAGGCCAAAAACACAGCAATCTAAATACACAACAAACACAGGCCAACAACACAGCAGTCTAAATACACAACAAACACATGCCAACAACACAGCAGCCTAAATACACAACAAACTCAGGCCAATAACACATTAGTCTAAATCCACAACAAACACAGGCCAACAACACAGCAGTCTAAATACACAACAAATATAGGCCAACAACACAGCTCTCTTAATACACAACAAACACAGGCCAACAACACAGCAATCTAAATGCACAACAAACACAGGCCAACAACACAGCAGTCTAAATACACAACAAACACATGCCAACAACACAGCAGCCTAAATACACAACAAACACAGGCCAACAACACAGCAGTCTAAATACACGACAAACACAGGCCCACAACACAGCTTTTTTAAATACCCCACAAACACAGGCCAACAACACAGCTGCCTAAATAAACAATAAACACAAGCCAACAACACAGCAGTCTAAGTACACAACAAACACAGGCCAACATCACAGCAGTCTATATACACAACAAACACAGGCCAACAACACAGCAGTCTAAATAAACAACAAACACAGGCCAACAATACAGCAGTCTAATTACAGGAAAAAAACAGGCCAACAACACAGCAGTCGAAATACACAGCAAACACAGGCCAACAATACAGCAGTCTAAATATACAACAAACACAGGCCAACAGCATAGTAGTCTAAATACACAACAGACACAGGCAAACACACAGCAGTCTAAATACACAACAAACTCAGGCAAACAGCACAGCAGTCTAAATACATTGCAAACACAGGCCAACAACACAGGAGCCTAAATACACAACAAACACAGGACAACAACTCAGCAGTCCAAATACACAGCAAACACAGGCCAACAAAACAACAGCCTAAATACACAACAAACACAGGCCGACATCACAGCAGTCTAAATACACAACAAACACAGGCCAACAACACAGCAGTCTAAATACACAGCAGACACAGGCCAACAACACAGCAGCCTAAATCCACAACAAACACAGGACAATAACACAGCAGTCTAACTACACAACAAACACAGGACAACAAAACAGCAGTCTTAATTCACAACAGACACAGGCTAACAGCACAGCAGCCGAAATACACAACACACACAGGCCAATAACACAGCAGTCTAATTGCACAACAAATACAGGCCAACTACACAGCAGTCTAACTACACAATAAACACAGGCCAACAACACAGCAGTCTAAATACACAGCAAACACAGGCCAACAACACAGCAGTCTAAATACACAGCAAACACAGGCCAACAACACAGCAGTCTAAATACACAACAAACACAGGCGAACAACACAGCAGTCATAATACAATAGAGACACAGGCCAACAGCACAGCAGTCTAAATACACAACAAACACATGCCAACAACACAGCAGTCGAAATACACAACAAACACGAACCAACAACACAGCAGTCTTAATACACAACAAACACATGCCAACAACACAGCAGTCTAAATACATAACAAACACATGCCAACAACACGTCAGCCTAAATACACAACAAACACAGGCCAACAACACAGCAGTCTAAATACACAACAAACACAGGCCAACAGCACAGCAGTCTGAATACACAACAAACACAGGCCAACAACACAGCAGTCTAAATACGCAACAAACACAGGCCAACAACAGAGCAGTCTAAATACACAGCAAACATAGGCCAACAACACAGCAGTCTAAATACACAACAAACACAGGCCAACAACACGTCAGCCTAAATACACAACAAACACATGCCAACAACACAGCCATCTAAATACACAACAAACACAGGCCAACAGCACAGCAGTCTGAATACACAACAAACACAGGCCAACCACACAACAGTCTAACTACACAACAAACACAGGAGAACAACACAGCAGTCTAAATACACAACAAACACAGGCTAATAGCACAGCAGCCTAAATACACAACAAACACAGGCCAACAACACAACAGTCTAACGACACAACAAACACAGGAGAACAGCACAGCAGCCTAAATAAACAACAAAGACAGACCAACAACACAGCAGCCTAAATACACAACAAACACAGGCCAACAGCCCAGCAGTCTAAATACACAACAGACACAGGCCAACAACACAGCAGTCTAAATACACAGCAAACACAGGACAACAGCACAGCAGTATAAAAACACAGCAAACACAGTCCAACAACACTGCAGTCTAAATATACAACAAACACAGGCCAACAACACAGCAGTCTAAATACACAGTAAACACAGGCCAACAACACAGCATTCTAATTGCACAGAAAACACAGGCAAACAATACAGCAGTCTAAATACACAACAAACACAGGCCGACATCACAGCAGTCTAAATACACAACAAACACAGGCCAACAACACATCAGTCAAAATACACAACAAACATATGCCACAACACAGCAGTCTAAATACACAGCAGACACAGGCCAACAACACAGCAGTCTACATACACAGCAAACAAAGGCAAACAGCACAGCAGCCTAAATCCACAACAAACACAGGACAATACCACAAGAGTCTAACTACACAACAAACACAGGCCAACAACACAGCAGTCTAATTGCACAACAAACACAGGCCAACAACACAGCAGTCTAAATACACAGCAAACACAGGCCAACAACACAGCAGTCTAATTACAGAGAAAACACAGGCAAACAACACAGCAGTCTAAATACACAACAAACACAGGTGAACAACACAGCTGTCATAATACAAAAGAGACACAGGCCAACAGCACAGCAGTCTAAATACACAACAAACACATGCCAAGAACACAGCAGTCTAAATACACAACAAACACAGGCCAACAACACGACAGTCTAAATACACAACAAACGCAGGCCAACAAAACAGCAGTCTTAATACACAACAAACACAGGCCAAAAACACAGCAGTCGAAATACACACCAAAAAAAGGCAAACAGCACATCAGCCTAAATACACAACAAACACAGGCCAACAACACAGCAGTCTAATTCCACAGAAAACACAGGCCAACAACACAGCAGTCTAAATACACAACAAACACAGGCCCAGAACACATCAGTCTAAATACACACCAAAAAAAGGCAAACAGCACAGCAGCCTAAATACACAACAAACACAGGCCAACATCACAGCAGCCTAAATACACAACAAACACAGGCCAAAAACACAGCAGTCTAAATACACAACAAACACAGGACAACAGCACAGCAGTCTAAATACACAGCAAACAGAGGCCAAAAACACAGCAATCTAAATACACAACAAACACAGGCCAACAGCACAGCAGTCTAAATATACAACAATCACAGGCCAACAGCATAGTAGTCTAAATACACAACAGACACAGGCAAACACACAGCAGTCTAAATACACAACAAACTCAGGCAAACAGCACAGCAGTCTAAATACATTGCAAACACAGGCCAACAACACAGGAGCCTAAATACACAACAAACACAGGACAACAACACAGCAGTCCAAATACACAGCAAACACAGGCCAACAAAACAGCAGCCTAAATACACAACAAACACAGGCCGACGTCACAGCAGTCTAAATACACAACAAACACAGGACAACAACACAGCAGCCTAAATAAACAACAAACACAGGCCAACAACACAGCAGTCTAAGTACACAACAAACACAGGCCAACAGAACAGCAGCCTAAATACACAACAAACTCAGGCCAATAGCACAGCAGTCTAACTACACAACAAACACAGGCCAACAACACATTAGTCTAAATACACAACAAAATCAGGCAAACAGCACAGCAGTCTAAATACATTGCAAACACAGGCCAACAACACAGCAGCCTAAATACACAACAAACACAGGACAACAACACAGCAGTCCAAATACACAGCAAACACAGGCCAACAAAACAGCAGCCTAAATACAAAACAAACACAGGCCAACAACACAGCAGTCTAAATACACAACAAACACAGGACAACAACACAGCAGCCTAAAAAAACAATAAACACTGGCCAACAACACAGCAGTCTAAATACACAACAAATACAGGCCAACAACACAGCTCTCTTAATACACAACAAACACAGGCCAAATACACAGCAATCTCAATACACAACAAACACAGGCCAACAACACAGCTCTCTTAATACACAACAAACACAGGCCAAAAACACAGCAATCTAAATACACAACAAACACAGGCCAACAACACAGAAGTCTAAATACACAACAAACACATGCCAACAACACAGCAGCCTAAATACACAACAAACTCAGGCCAATAACACATTAGTCTAAATCCACAACAAACACAGGCCAACAACACAGCAGTCTAAATACACAACAAATACAGGCCAACAACACAGCTCTCTTAATACACAACAAACACAGGCCAACAACACAGCAATCTAAATACACAACAAACACAGGCCAACAACACAGCAGTCTAAATACACAACAAACACATGCCAACAACACAGCAGCCTAAATACACAACAAACACAGGCCAACAACACAGCAGTCTAAATACACGACAAACACAGGCCCACAACACAGCTTTTTTAAATACCCCACAAACACAGGCCAACAACACAGCAGTCTAAGTCCACAACAAACACAGGACAACAACACAGCTGCCTAAATAAACAATAAACACAAGCCAACAACACAGCAGTCTAAGTACACAACAAACACAGGCCAACATCACAGCAGTCTAAATACACAACAAACACAGGCCAACAACACAGCAGTCTAAATAAACAACAAACACAGGCCAACAATACAGCAGTCTAATTACAGGGAAAAAACAGGCCAACAACACAGCAGTCGAAATACACAGCAAACACAGGCCAACAATACAGCAGTCTAAATATACAACAAACACAGGCCAACAGCATAGTAGTCTAAATACACAACAGACACAGGCAAACACACAGCAGTCTAAATACACAACAAACTCAGGCAAACAGCACAGCAGTCTAAATACATTGCAAACACAGGCCAACAACACAGGAGCCTAAATACACAACAAACACAGGACAACAACACAGCAGTCCAAATACACAGCAAACACAGGCCAACAAAACAACAGCCTAAATACACAACAAACACAGGCCGACATCACAGCAGTCTAAATACACAACAAACACAGGCCAACAACACAGCAGTCTAAATACACAGCAGACACAGGCCAACAACACAGCAGCCTAAATCCACAACAAACACAGGACAATAACACAGCAGTCTAACTACACAACAAACACAGGACAACAAAACAGCAGTCTTAATTCACAACAGACACAGGCTAACAGCACAGCAGCCTAAATACACAACACACACAGGCCAACAACACAGCAGTCTAATTGCACAACAAATACAGGCCAACAACACAGCAGTCTAACTACACAATAAACACAGGCCAACAACACAGCAGTCTAAATACACAGCAAACACAGGCCAACAACACAGCAGTCTAAATACACAGCAAACACAGGCCAACAACACAGCAGTCTAAATACATAACAAACACATGCCAACAACACGTCAGCCTAAATACACAACAAACACAGGCCAACAACACAGCCGTCTAAATACACAACAAACACAGGCCAACAGCACAGCAGTCTGAATACACAACAAACACAGGCCAACAACACAGCAGTCTAAATACGCAACAAACACAGGCCAACAACAGAGCAGTCTAAATACACAGCAAACATAGGCCAACAACACAGCAGTCTAAATACACAACAAACACAGGCCAACAACACGTCAGCCTAAATACACAACAAACACATGCCAACAACACAGCCATCTAAATACACAACAAACACAGGCCAACAGCACAGCAGTCTGAATACACAACAAACACAGGCCAACCACACAACAGTCTAACTACACAACAAACACAGGAGAACAACACAGCAGTCTAAATACACAACAAACACAGGCTAATAGCACAGCAGCCTAAATACACAACAAACACAGGCCAACAACACAACAGTCTAACGACACAACAAACACAGGAGAACAGCACAGCAGCCTAAATAAACAACAAAGACAGACCAACAACACAGCAGCCTAAATACACAACAAACACAGGCCAACAGCCCAGCAGTCTAAATACACAACAGACACAGGCCAACAACACAGCAGTCTAAATACACAGCAAACACAGGACAACAGCACAGCAGTATAAAAACACAGCAAACACAGTCCAACAACACTGCAGTCTAAATATACAACAAACACAGGCCAACAACACAGCAGTCTAAATACACAGTAAACACAGGCCAACAACACAGCATTCTAATTGCACAGAAAACACAGGCAAACAATACAGCAGTCTAAATACACAACAAACACAGGCCGACATCACAGCAGTCTAAATACACAACAAACACAGGCCAACAACACATCAGTCTACATACACAGCAAACAAAGGCAAACAGCACAGCAGCCTAAATCCACAACAAACACAGGACAATACCACAGCAGTCTAACTACACAACAAACACAGGCCAACAACACAGCAGTCTAATTGCACAACAAACACAGGCCAACAACACAGCAGTCTAAATACACAGCAAACACAGGCCAACAACACAGCAGTCTAATTACAGAGAAAACACAGGCAAACAACACAGCAGTCTAAATACACAACAAACACAGGCGAACAACACAGCTGTCATAATACAAAAGAGACACAGGCCAACAGCACAGCAGTCTAAATACACAACAAACACATGCCAAGAACACAGCAGTCTAAATACACAACAAACACAGGCCAACAACACGACAGTCTAAATACACAACAAACGCAGGCCAACAAAACAGCAGTCTGAATACATAACAAACACAGGCCAACAGCACAGCAGACTAAATACACAGCAAACACAGGCCAACAGCACAGCAGTCTAAATACACAACAGACACAGACAAACACCACAGCACTCTAAATACACAAGAGACACAGGCCAACAACAAAGCAGTCTAAATACACAGTAAACGCAGGCCAACAACACAGCAGAGTTAATACACAACAAACACAGGCCAACAACTCAGCAGTCGAAATACACAACAAACACAGGCCAACAACACAGCAGTCGAAATGCACAACAAACACAGGCCAACAACACAGCAGTCTAAATACACAACAAACATAGGCCAACAACACAGCAGCCTAATTGCACGACAAACACTGGCCAACAACACCACAGTCTAAATACACAACAGACACAGGCAAACAACACAGCAGTCTTACTAGACAACAAACACAGGACAACAGCACAGCAGTCTGAATACACAACAAACTCAGGCAAACTGCAAAGCAGACTAACTAGACAACAAACACAGGACAACAGCACAGCAGCCTAAATACACAACAAACACAGGCAAACAACACAGCAGTCTAAATACACAGCAAACAGAGGCCAACAGCACAACAGTCTAAATACACAACAAACACAGGCCAACAGCACAGCAGTCCAAATATACAACAAACACAGGCCAACAGCATAGTAGTCAAAATACACAACAAACACAGGCAAACACACAGCAGTCTAAATACACAACAAACTCAGGCAAACAGCACAGCAGTCTAAATACATTGCAAACACAGGCCAACAACACAGGAGCCTAAATACACAACAAACACAGGACAACAACACAGCAGTCCAAATACACAGCAAACACAGGCCAACAAAACAGCAGCCTAAATACACAACAAACACAGGCCAACAACACAGCAGTCTAAATACACAACAAACACAGGACAACAACACAGCAGTCCAAATACACAGCAAACACAGGCCAACAAAACAGCAGCCTAAATACACAACAAACACAGGCCAACAACACAGCAGTCTAAATACACAACAAACACAGGACAACAACACAGCAGCCTAAATAAACAATAAACACTGGCCAACAACACAGCAGTCCAAATACACAGCAAACACAGGCAAACAGCACAGCAGTCTAAATACATTGCAAACACAGGCCAACAACACAGCAGCCTAAACACACAACAAACACAGGACAACAACACAGCAGTCCAAATACACAGCAAACACAGGCCAACAAAACAGCAGCCTAAATACACAACAAACACAGGCCAACAACACAGCAGTCTAAATACACAACAAACACAGGACAACAACACAGCAGCCTAAATAAACAATAAACACTGGCCAACAACACAGCAGTCTAAATACACAACAAATACAGGCCAACAACACAGCTCTCTTAATACACAACAAACACAGGCCAACAACACAGCAATCTAAATACACAACAAACACAGGCCAACAACACAGCAATCTAAATACACAACAAACACATGCCAACAACACAGCAGCCTAAATACACAACAAACACAGGCCAACAACACAGCAGTCTAAATACACGACAAACACAGGCCCACAACACAGCTTTTTTAAATACCCCACAAACACAGGCCAACAACACAGCAGTCTAAGTCCACAACAAACACAGGACAACAACACAGCTGCCTAAATAAACAATAAACACAAGCCAACAACACAGTAGTCTAAGTACACAACAAACACAGGCCAACATCACAGCAGTCTAAATACACAACAAACACAGGCCAACAACACAGCAGTCTAAATAAACAACAAACACAGGCCAACAATACAGCAGTCTAATTACAGGGAAAAAACAGGCCAACAACACAGCAGTCGAAATACACAGCAAACACAGGCCAACAATACAGCAGTCTTAATACACAACAAACACAGGCCAACAACACAGCAGTCTAAATACACAACAAACACAGGACAACAACACAGCTGCCTAAATAAACAATAAACACAAGCCAACAACAAAGCAGTCTAAATACACAACAAACACAGGCTAATAGCACAGCAGCCTAAATACACAACAAACACAGGCCAACAACACAACAGTCTAACGACACAACAAACACAGGAGAACAGCACAGCAGCCTAAATAAACAACAAAGACAGACCAACAACACAGCAGCCTAAATACACAACAAACACAGGCCAACAACACAGCAGTCTAAATACACAGTAAACACAGGCCAACAACACAGCATTCTAATTGCACAGAAAACACAGGCAAACAATACAGCAGTCTAAATACACAACAAACACAGGCCGACATCACAACAGTCTTAATACACAACAAACACAGGCCAACAACACATCAGTCTAAATACACAACAAACATATGCCACAACACAGCAGTCTAAATACACAGCAGACACAGGCCAACAACACAGCAGTCTACATACACAGCAAACAAAGGCAAACAGCACAGCAGCCTAAATCCACAACAAACACAGGACAATACCACAGCAGTCTAAATACACAGTAAACACAGGCCAACAACACAGCATTCTAATTGCACAGAAAACACAGGCAAACAATACAGCAGTCTAAATACACAACAAACACAGGCCGACATCACAGCAGTCTTAATACACAACAAACACAGGCCAACAACACAGCAGTCTAATTGCACAACAAACACAGGCCAACAACACAGCAGTCTAAATACACAGCAAACACAGGCCAACAACACAGCAGTCTAATTACAGAGAAAACACAGGCAAACAACACAGCAGTCTAAATACACAACAAACACAGGCGAACAACACAGCTGTCATAATACAATAGAGACACAGGCCAACAGCACAGCAGTCTAAATACACAACAAACACATGCCAAGAACACAGCAGTCTAAATACACAACAAACACGAACCAACAACACAGCAGTCTAAATACACAACAAACACATGCCAACAACACAGCAGTCTAAATACACAACAAACACAGGCCAACAACACGACAGTCTAAATACACAACATACGCAGGCCAACAAAACAGCAGTCTTAATACACAACAAACACAGGCCAAAAACACAGCAGTCGAAATACACACCAAAAAAAGGCAAACAGCACATCAGCCTAAATACACAACAAACACAGGCCAACAACACAGCAGTCTAATTCCACAGAAAACACAGGCCAACAACACAGCAGTCTAATTCCACAGAAAACACAGGCAAACAACACAGCAGTCTAAATACACAACAAACACAGGCCCAGAACACATCAGTCTAAATACACACCAAAAAAAGGCAAACAGCACAGCAGCCTAAATACACAACAAACACAGGCCAAAAACACAGCAGTCTAACTACACAACAAACACAGGACAACAGCACAGCAGTCTAATTACACAACAAACACAGGCCAACAACACAGCAATCTAAATACACAACAAACACAGGCCAACAACACAGCAGTCTAAATATACAACAAACACAGACCAGCAAAACAGCAGCCTAAATACACAACAAACACAGGCCAACAACACAGCAGTCTAAATACACAACAAACACAGGACAACAGCACAGCAGTCTAAGTACACAACAAACACAGGCCAACAACAAAGCAGTCTAAATACACACCAAAAAAAAAGGCAAACAGCACAGCAGCCTAAATACACAACAAAAACAGGCCAACAACACAGCAGCCTATTTCCACAGAAAACACAGGCAAACAACACAGCAGTCTAAATAGATAACAAACACAGGCCAACAACACGTCAGCCTAAATACACAACAAACACAGGCCAACAACACAGCCGTCTAAATAGACAACAAACACAGGCCAACAACACAGCAGTCTAAATACACAACAAACACTGGCCAACAACACAGCAGTCTAAATACACAACAAACACAGGCCATCAACACAACAGTCTAAATACACAACAAACACAGGCCAACAAAACAGCAGTCTTCAATCACAACAGACACAGGCCAACAGCACAGCAGCCGAAATACACAACAAACACAGCCCAACAACACACCAGTCTAACTGCACAACAAACAGCAGTACAAATACACAGCAAACATAGGCCAACAACACAGCAGTCTAAATATACAACAAACACAGGCCAACAAAACAGCAGCCTAAATACACAACAAACACAGGCCAACAGCACAGCAGTCTAAATACACAGCAAACAAAGGCAAACAAGACAGCAGCCTAAATATACAACAAACACAGGCCAACAGCACAGCAGTCTGAATACATAACAAACACAGGCCAACAGCACAGCAGACTAAATACACAGCAAACACAGGCCAACAGCACAGCAGTCTAAATACACAACAGACACAGACAAACACCACAGCACTCTAAATACACAAGAGACACAGGCCAACAACAAAGCAGTCTAAATACACAGTAAACGCAGGCCAACAACACAGCAGAGTTAATACACAACAAACACAGGCCAACAACTCAGCAGTCGAAATACACAACAAACACAGGCCAACAACACAGCAGTCGAAATGCACAACAAACACAGGCCAACAACACAGCAGTCTAAATACACAACAAACATAGGCCAACAACACAGCAGCCTAATTGCACAACAAACACTGGCCAACAACACCACAGTCTAAATACACAACAGACACAGGCAAACAACACAGCAGTCTTACTAGACAACAAACACAGGACAACAGCACAGCAGTCTGAATACACAACAAACTCAGGCAAACTGCACAGCAGACTAACTAGACAACAAACACAGGACAACAGCACAGCAGCCTAAATACACAACAAACACTGGCCAACAACACAGCAGTCTAAATACACAGCAAACAGAGGCCAACAGCACAACAGTCTAAATACACAACAAACACAGGCAAACACACAGCAGTCTAAATACACAACAAACTCAGGCAAACAGCACAGCAGTCTAAATACATTGCAAACACAGGCCAACAACACAGGAGGCTAAATACACAACAAACACAGGACAACAACACAGCAGTCCAAATACACAGCAAACACAGGCCAACAAAACAGCAGCCTAAATACACAACAAACACAGGCCAACAACACAGCAGTCTAAATACACAACAAACACAGGACAACAACACAGCAGCCTAAATAAACAATAAACACAGGCCAACAACACAGCAGTCTAAGTACACAACAAACACAGGCCAACAAAACAGCAGCCTAAATACACAACAAACTCAGGCCAATAGCACAGCAGTCTAACTACACAACAAACACAGGCCAGCAACACATTAGTCTAAATACACAACAAACTCAGGCAAACAGCACAGCAGTCTAAATACATTGCAAACACAGGCCAACAACACAGGAGCCTAAATACACAACAAACACAGGACAACAACACAGCAGTCCAAATACACAGCAAACACAGGCCAACAAAACAGCAGCCTAAATACACAACAAACACAGGCCAACAACACAGCAGTCTAAATACACAACAAACACAGGACAACAACACAGCAGCCTAAAAAAACAATAAACACTGGCCAACAACACAGCATCTAAATACACAACAAATACAGGCCAACAACACAGCTCTCTTAATACACAACAAACACAGGCCAACAACACAGCAATCTCAATACACAACAAACACAGGCCAACAACACAGCTCTCTTAATACACAACAAACACAGGCCAAAAACACAGCAATCTAAATACACAACAAACACAGGCCAACAACACAGCAGTCTAAATACACAACAAACACATGCCAACAACACAGCAGCCTAAATACACAACAAACTCAGGCCAATAACACATTACTCTAAATCCACAACAAACACAGGCCAACAACACAGCAGTCTAAATACACAACAAATACAGGCCAACAACACAGCTCTCTTAATACACAACAAACACAGGCCAACAACACAGCAATCTAAATACACAACAAACACAGGCCAACAACACAGCAGTCTAAATACACAACAAACACATGCCAACAACACAGCAGCCTAAATACACAACAAACACAGGCCAACAACACAGCAATCTAAATACACAACAAACACAGGACAACAACACAGCTGCCTAAATAAACAATAAACACAAGCCAACAACACAGCAGTCTAAGTACACAACAAACACAGGCCAACATCACAGCAGTCTAAATACACAACAAACACAGGCCAACAACACAGCAGTCTAAATAAACAACAAACACAGGCCAACAAACAGCAGTCTAATTACAGGGAAAAAACAGGCCAACAACACAGCAGTCGAAATACACAGCAAACACAGGCCAACAATACAGCAGTCTTAATACACATCAAACACAGACCAACAACACAGCAGTCTAAATCCACAACAAACACAGGCCAACAACACAGCAGTGTAAATACACATCAAACACAGGACAACAACACAGCAGTCTAAATCCACAACAAACACAGGCCAACAACACAGCAGTCTAAATACACATCAAACACAGGACAACAACACAGCTGCCTAAATAAACAATAAACACAAGCCAACAACACAGCAGTCTAAGTACACAACAAACACAGGCCAACATCACAGCAGTCTAAATACACAACAAACACAGGCCAACAACACAACCCTCTAAAAAAACAACAAACACAGGCCAACAACACAGCAGTCTAAATCCACAACAAACACAGGACAACAACACAGCAGCCTAAATAACCAATAAACACAGGACAACAACACAGCAGTCTTAATACAATAGAGACAGAGGCCAAAAGCACAGCAGTCTAAGTACACAACAAACACAGGCCAACAACACAGCAGTCTAAATACACAACAAACAGAGGCCAACAACACAGCAGTCTAAATACACAACAAACACAGGCCAACAACACAGCAATCTAAATACACAACAAACACAGGCCAACAACACAGCAGTCTAAATACCCAACAAACACAGGCCAACAAAGCAGCAGCCTAAATACCCAACAAACACAGGCTAACAACACAGCAGTCTAAATACACAACAAACACAGGACAACAACACAGCAGCCTAAAAAAACAATAAACACTGGCCAACAACACAGCAGTCTAAATACACAACAAATACAGGCCAACAACACAGCTCTCTTAATACACAACAAACACAGGCCAACAACACAGCAATCTAAATACACAACAAACACAGGCCAACAACACAGCTCTCTTAATACACAACAAACACAGGCCAAAAACACAGCAATCTAAATACACAACAAACACAGGCCAACAACACAGCAGTCTAAATACACAACAAACACATGCCAACAACACAGCAGCCTAAATACACAACAAACTCAGGCCAATAACACATTAGTCTAAATCCACAACAAACACAGGACAACAACACAGCAGTCTAAATACACAACAAATACAGGCCAACAACACAGCTCTCTTAATACACAACAAACACAGGCCAACAACACAGCAATCTAAATACACAACAAACACAGGCCAACAACACAGCAGTCTAAATACACAACAAACACATGCCAACAACACAGCAGCCTAAATACACAACAAACACAGGCCAACAACACAGCAGTCTAAATACACGACAAACACAGGCCCACAACACAGCTTTTTTAAATACCCCACAAACACAGGCCAACAACACAGCAGTCTAAGTCCACAACAAACACAGGACAACAACACAGCTGCCTAAATAAACAAGAACCAAAGCCAACAACACAGCAGTCTAAGTACACAACAAACACAGGCCAACATCACAGCAGTCTAAATACACAACAAACACAGGCCAACAATACAGCAGTCTAATTACAGGGAAAAAACAGGCCAACAACACAGCAGTCGAAATACGCAGCAAACACAGGCCAACAATACAGCAGTCTTAATACACATCAAACACAGACCAACAACACAGCAGTCTAAATCCACAACAAACACAGGCCAACAACACAGCAGTCTAAATACACATCAAACACAGGCCAACAACACAGCAGTCTAAATCCACAACAAACACAGGCCAACAACACAGCAGTCTAAATACACATCAAACACAGGACAACAACACAGCTGCCTAAATAAACAATAAACACAAGCCAACAACACAGCAGTCTAAGTACACAACAAACACAGGCCAACATCACAGCAGTCTAAATACACAACAAACACAGGCCAACAACACAACCCTCTAAAAAAACAACAAACACAGGCCAACAACACTGCAGTCCAAATCCACAACAAACACAGGACAACAACACAGCAGCCTAAATAAACAATAAACACAGGACAACAACACAGCAGTCTTAATACAATAGAGACAGAGGCCAAAAGCACAGCAGTCTAAGTACACAACAAACACAGGCCAACAAGACAGCAGTCTAAATACACAACAAACAGAGGCCAACAACACAGCAGTCTAAATACACAACAAACACAGGCCAACAACACAGCAATCTAAATACACAACAAACACAGGCCAACAACACAGCAGTCTAAATACCCAACAAACACAGGCCAACAACACAGCAGTCTAAATACATTGCAAACACAGGCCAACAACACAGCAGCCTAAATACACAACAAACACAGGACAACAACACAGCAGTCCAAATACACAGCAAACACAGGCCAACAAAACAGCAGCCTAAATACACAACAAACACAGGCCAACAACACAGCAGTCTAAATACACAACAAACACAGGACAACAACACAGCAGCCTAAATAAACAATAAACACTGGCCAACAACACAGCAGTCTAAATACACAACAAACACAGGCCAACAAAACAGCAGCCTAAATACACAACAAACTCAGGCCAATAGCACAGCAGTCTAACTACACAACAAACACAGGCCAACAACACATTAGTCTAAATACACAACAAAATCAGGCAAACAGCACAGCAGTCTAAATACATTGCAAACACAGGCCAACAACACAGCAGCCTAAATACACAACAAACACAGGACAACAACACAGCAGTCCAAATACACAGCAAGCACAGGCCAACAAAACAGCAGCCTAAATACACAACAAACACAGGCCAACAACACAGCAGTCTAAATACACAACAAACACAGGACAACAACACAGCAGCCTAAATAAACAATAAACACTGGCCAACAACACAGCAGTCTAAATACACAACAAATACAGGCCAACAACACAGCTCTCTTAATACACAACAAACACAGGCGAACAACACAGCAATCTAAATACACAACAAACACAGGCCAACAACACAGCAGTCTAAATACACAACAAACACATGCCAACAACACAGCAGCCTAAATACACAACAAACACAGGCCAACAACACAGCAGTCTAAATACACGACAAACACAGGCCCACAACACAGCTTTTTTAAATACCCCACAAACACAGGACAACAACACAGCAGTCCAAATACACAGCAAACACACGCCAACAAAACAGCAGCCTAAATACACAACAAACACAGGCCAACAACACAGCAGTCTAAATACACAACAAACACAGGACAACAACACAGCTGCCTAAATAAACAATAAACACAAGCCAACAACACAGCAGTCTAAGTACACAACAAACACAGGCCAACATCACAGCAGTCTAAATACACAACAAACACAGGCCAACAACACAGCAGTCTAAATAAACAACAAACACAGGCCAACAATACAGCAGTCTAATTACAGGAAAAAAACAGGCCAACAACACAGCAGTCGAAATACACAGCAAACACAGGCCAACAATACAGCAGTCTTAATACACAACAAACACAGGCCAACAACACAGCAGTCTAAATACACATCAAACACAGGCCAACAACACAGCAGTCTAAATCCACAACAAACACAGGACAACAACACAGCTGCCTAAATAAACAACAAACACAGGCCAACAACACAGCAGCCTAAATACACAACAAACACAGGCCAACAACACAGCAGTCAAAATACCCAACAAACACAGGCCACCAACACAGCAGTCTAAATACACATCAAACACAGACCAACAACACAGCAGTCTAAATCCACAACAAACACAGGCCAACAACACAGCAGTCTAAATACACATCAAACACAGGCCAACAACACAGCAGTCCACATCCACAACAAACACAGGACAACAACACAGCTGCCTAAATAAACAATAAACACAAGCCAACAACACAGCAGTCTAAATACACAACAAACACAGGCTAATAGCACAGCAGCCTAAATACACAACAAACACAGGCCAACAACACAACAGTCTAACGACACAACAAACACAGGAGAACAGCACAGCAGCCTAAATAAACAACAAAGACAGACCAACAACACAGCAGCCTAAATACACAACAAACACAGGCCAACAGCCCAGCAGTCTAAATACACAACAGACACAGGCCAACAACACAGCAGTCTAAATACACAGCAAACACAGGACAACAGCACAGCAGTATAAAAACACAGCAAACACAGTCCAACAACACTGCAGTCTAAATATACAGCAAACACAGGCCAACAACACAGCAGTCTAAATACACAGTAAACACAGGCCAACAACACAGCATTCTAATTGCACAGAAAACACAGGCAAACAACACAGCAGTCTAAATACACAGCAAACACAGGCCAACAACACAGCAGTCTAATTACAGAGAAAACACAGGCAAACAACACAGCAGTCTAAATACACAACAAACACAGGCGAACAACACAGCTGTCATAATACAATAGAGACACAGGCCAACAGCACAGCAGTCTAAATACACAACAAACACAGGCCCAGAACACAGCAGTCTAAATACACAACAAACACAGGCCAACAGCACAGCAGTCTAATTACACAACAAACACAGGCCAACAGCATAGTAGTCTAAATACACAACAGACACAGGCAAACACACAGCAGTCTAAATACACAACAAACTCAGGCAAACAGCACAGCAGTCTAAATACATTGCAAACACAGGCCAACAACACAGGAGCCTAAATACACAACAAACACAGGACAACAACACAGCAGTCCAAATACACAGCAAACACAGGACAACAAAACAGCAGCCTAAATACACAACAAACACAGGCCAACAACACAGCAGTCTAAATACACAACAAACACAGGACAACAACACAGCAGCCTAAATAAACAATAAACACAGCCAACAACACAGCAGTCTAAGTACACAACAAACACAGGCCAACAAAACAGCAGCCTAAATACACAACAAACTCAGGCCAATAGCACAGCAGTCTAACTACACAACAAACACAGGCCAACAACACATTAGTCTAAATACACAACAAAATCAGGCAAACAGCACAGCAGTCTAAATACACTGCAAACACAGGCCAACAACACAGCAGCCTAAATACACAACAAACACAGGACAACAACACAGCAGTCCAAATACACAACAAACACAGGCCAACAAAACAGCAGCCTAAATACACAACAAACACAGGCCAACAACACAGCAGTCTAAATACACAACAAACACAGGACAGCAACACAGCAGCCTAAATAAACAATAAACACTGGCCAACAACACAGCAGTCTAAATACACAACAAATACAGGCCAACAACACAGCTCTCTTAATACACAACAAACACAGGCCAACAACACAGCAATCTAAATACACAACAAACACAGGCCAACAACACAGCTCTCTTAATACACAACAAACACAGGCCAAAAACACAGCAATCTAAATACACAACAAACACAGGCCAACAACACAGCAGTCTAAATACACAACAAACACATGCCAACAACACAGCAGCCTAAATACACAACAAACTCAGGCCAATAACACATTAGTCTAAATCCACAACAAACACAGGCCAACAACACAGCAGTCTAAATACACAACAAACACAGGCCAACAACACAGCAGTCTAAATACACAACAAACACATGCCAACAACACAGCAATCTAAATACACAACAAACACAGGCCAACAACACAGCAGTCTAAATACACAACAAACACATGCCAACAACACAGCAGCCTAAATACACAACAAACACAGGCCAACAACACAGCAGTCTAAATACACGATAAACACAGGCCCACAACACAGCTTTTTTAAATACCCCACAAACACAGGCCAACATCACAGCAGTCTAAATACACAACAAACACAGGCCAACAACACAGCAGTCGAAATACACAGCAAACACATGCCAACAATACAGCAGTCTTAATACACAACAAACACAGGCCAACAACACAGCAGCCTAAATACACAACAAACACAGGCCAACAACACAGCAGTCAAAATACCCAACAAACACAGGCCAACAACACAGCTGTCTAAATACACATCAAACACAGACCAACAACACAGCAGTCTAAATACACATCAAACACAGGCCAACAACACAGCAGTCTAAATCCACAACAAACACAGGACAACAACACAGCAGTCTAAATCCACAACAAACACAGGCCAACAACACAGCAGTCTAAATACACATCAAACACAGGCCAACAACACAGCAGTCTAAATCCACAACAACACAGGACAACATCACAGCTGCCTAAATAAACAATAAACACAAGCCAACAACACAGCAGTCTAAGTACACAACAAACACAGGCCAACATCACATCAGTCTAAATACACAACAAACACAGGCCAACAACACAGCAGTCTAAAAAAACAACAAACACAGGCCAACAACACAGCAGTCTAAATCCACAACAAACACAGGACAACAACACAGCAGCCTAAATAAACAATAAACACAGGACAACAACACAGCAGTCTTAATACAATAGAGACAGAGGCCAAAAGCACAGCAGTCTAAGTACACAACAAACACAGGCCAACAACACAGCAGTCTAAATACACAACAAACAGAGGCCAACAACACAGCAGTCTAAATACACAACAAACACAGGCCAACAACACAGCAATCTAAATACACAACAAACACAGGCCAACAACACAGCAGTCTAAATACACAACAAACACAGGCCAACAAACAGCAGTCTAAATACATTGCAAACACAGGCCAACAACACAGGAGCCTAAATACACAACAAACACAGGACAACAACACAGCAGTCCAAATACACAACAAACACAGGCCAACAACACAGCAGTCTAAATACACAACAAACACAGGCCAACAAAACAGCAGCCTAAATACACAACAAACTCAGGCCAATAGCACAGCAGTCTAACTACACAACAAACACAGGCCAACAACACATTAGTCTAAATACACAACAAAATCAGGCAAACAGCACAGCAGTCTAAATACACTGCAAACACAGGCCAACAACACAGCAGTCTAAATACCCAACAAACACAGGCCAACAACACAGCAGTCTAAATACATTGCAAACACAGGCCAACAACACAGGAGCCTAAATACACAACAAACACAGGACAACAACACAGCAGTCCAAATACACAGCAAACACAGGCCAACAAAACAGCAGCCTAAATACACAACAAACACAGGCCAACAACACAGCAGTCTAAATACACAACAAACAGAGGCCAACAACACAGCAGTCTAAATACCCAACAAACACAGGCCAACAACACAGCAGTCTAAATACATTGCAAACACAGGCCAACAACACAGGAGCCTAAATACACAACAAACACAGGACAACAACACAGCAGTCCAAATACACAGCAAACACAGGCCAACAAAACAGCAGCCTAAATACACAACAAACACAGGACAACAACACAGCAGTCCAAATACACAACAAACACAGGCCAACAACACAGCAGTCTAAATACACAACAAACACAGGCCAACAAAACAGCAGCCTAAATACACAACAAACTCAGGCCAATAGCACAGCAGTCTAACTACACAACAAACACAGGCCAACAACACATTAGTCTAAATACACAACAAAATCAGGCAAACAGCACAGCAGTCTAAATACACTGCAAACACAGGCCAACAACACAGCAGTCTAAATACCCAACAAACACAGGCCAACAACACAGCAGTCTAAATACATTGCAAACACAGGCCAACAACACAGGAGCCTAAATACACAACAAACACAGGACAACAACACAGCAGTCCAAATACACAGCAAACACAGGCCAACAAAACAGCAGCCTAAATACACAACAAACACAGGCCAACAACACAGCAGTCTAAGTACACAACAAACACAGGCCAACAAAACAGCAGCCTAAATACACAACAAACTCAGGCCAATAGCACAGCAGTCTAACTACACAACAAACACAGGCCAACAACACATTAGTATAAATACACAACAAAATCAGGCAAACAGCACAGCAGTCTAAATACATTGCAAACACAGGCCAACAACACAGCAGCCTAAATACACAACAAACACAGGACAACAACACAGCAGTCCAAATACACAGCAAGCACAGGCCAACAAAACAGCAGCCTAAATACACAACAAACACAGGCCAACAACACAGCAGTCTAAATACACAACAAACACAGGACAACAACACAGCAGCCTAAATAAACAATAAACACTGGCCAACAACACAGCAGTCTAAATACACAACAAATACAGGCCAACAACACAGCTCTCTTAATACACAACAAACACAGGCCAACAACACAGCAATCTAAATACACAACAAACACAGGCCAACAACACAGCAGTCTAAATACACAACAAACACATGCCAACAACACAGCAGCCTAAATACACAACAAACACAGGCCAACAACACAGCAGTCTAAATACACGACAAACACAGGCCCACAACACAGCTTTTTTAAATACCCCACAAACACAGGACAACAACACAGCAGTCCAAATACACAGCAAACACACGCCAACAAAACAGCAGCCTAAATACACAACAAACACAGGCCAACAACACAGCAGTCTAAATACACAACAAACACAGGACAACAACACAGCAGCCTAAATAAACAATAAACACAAGCCAACAACACAGCAGTCTAAGTACACAACAAACACAGGCCAACATCACAGCAGTCTAAATACACAACAAACACAGGCCAACAACACAGCAGTCTAAATAAACAACAAACACAGGCCAACAATACAGCAGTCTAATTACAGGAAAAAAACAGGCCAACAACACAGCAGTCGAAATACACAGCAAACACAGGCCAACAATACAGCAGTCTTAATACACAACAAACACAGGCCAACAACACAGCAGTCTAAATACACATCAAACACAGGCCAACAACACAGCAGTCTAAATCCACAACAAACACAGGACAACAACACAGCTGCCTAAATAAACAACAAACACAGGCCAACAACACAGCAGCCTAAATACACAACAAACACAGGCCAACAACACAGCAGTCAAAATACCCAACAAACACAGGCCACCAACACAGCAGTCTAAATACACATCAAACACAGACCAACAACACAGCAGTCTAAATCCACAACAAACACAGGCCAACAACACAGCAGTCTAAATACACATCAAACACAGGCCAACAACACAGCAGTCCACATCCACAACAAACACAGGACAACAACACAGCTGCCTAAATAAACAATAAACACAAGCCAACAACACAGCAGTCTAAATACACAACAAACACAGGCTAATAGCACAGCAGCCTAAATACACAACAAACACAGGCCAACAACACAACAGTCTAACGACACAACAAACACAGGAGAACAGCACAGCAGCCTAAATAAACAACAAAGACAGACCAACAACACAGCAGCCTAAATACACAACAAACACAGGCCAACAGCCCAGCAGTCTAAATACACAACAGACACAGGCCAACAACACAGCAGTCTAAATACACAGCAAACACAGGACAACAGCACAGCAGTATAAAAACACAGCAAACACAGTCCAACAACACTGCAGTCTAAATATACAGCAAACACAGGCCAACAACACAGCAGTCTAAATACACAGTAAACACAGGCCAACAACACAGCATTCTAATTGCACAGAAAACACAGGCAAACAACACAGCAGTCTAAATACACAGCAAACACAGGCCAACAACACAGCAGTCTAATTACAGAGAAAACACAGGCAAACAACACAGCAGTCTAAATACACAACAAACACAGGCGAACAACACAGCTGTCATAATACAATAGAGACACAGGCCAACAGCACAGCAGTCTAAATACACAACAAACACAGGCCCAGAACACAGCAGTCTAAATACACAACAAACACAGGCCAACAGCACAGCAGTCTAATTACACAACAAACACAGGCCAACAGCATAGTAGTCTAAATACACAACAGACACAGGCAAACACACAGCAGTCTAAATACACAACAAACTCAGGCAAACAGCACAGCAGTCTAAATACATTGCAAACACAGGCCAACAACACAGGAGCCTAAATACACAACAAACACAGGACAACAACACAGCAGTCCAAATACACAGCAAACACAGGACAACAAAACAGCAGCCTAAATACACAACAAACACAGGCCAACAACACAGCAGTCTAAATACACAACAAACACAGGACAACAACACAGCAGCCTAAATAAACAATAAACACAGGCCAACAACACAGCAGTCTAAGTACACAACAAACACAGGCCAACAAAACAGCAGCCTAAATACACAACAAACTCAGGCCAATAGCACAGCAGTCTAACTACACAACAAACACAGGCCAACAACACATTAGTCTAAATACTCAACAAAATCAGGCAAACAGCACAGCAGTCTAAATACACTGCATACACAGGCCAACAACACAGCAGCCTAAATACACAACAAACACAGGACAACAACACAGCAGTCCAAATACACAGCAAACACAGGCCAACAAAACAGCAGCCTAAATACACAACAAACACAGGCCAACAACACAGCAGTCTAAATACACAACAAACACAGGACAACAACACAGCAGCCTAAATAAACAATAAACACTGGCCAACAACACAGCAGTCTAAATACACAACAAATACAGGCCAACAACACAGCTCTCTTAATACACAACAAACACAGGCCAACAACACAGCAATCTAAATACACAACAAACACAGGCCAACAACACAGCTCTCTTAATACACAACAAACACAGGCCAAAAACACAGCAATCTAAATACACAACAAACACATGCCAACAACACAGCAGCCTAAATACACAACAAACTCAGGCCAATAACACATTAGTCTAAATCCACAACAAACACAGGCCAACAACACAGCAGTCTAAATACACAACAAACACAGGCCAACAACACAGCAGTCTAAATACACAACAAACACATGCCAACAACACAGCAATCTAAATACACAACAAACACAGGCCAACAACACAGCAGTCTAAATACACAACAAACACATGCCAACAACACAGCAGCCTAAATACACAACAAACACAGGCCAACAACACAGCAGTCTAAATACACGATAAACACAGGCCCACAACACAGCTTTTTTAAATACCCCACAAACACAGGCCAACATCACAGCAGTCTAAATACACAACAAACACAGGCCAACAACACAGCAGTCGAAATACACAGCAAACACATGCCAACAATACAGCAGTCTTAATACACAACAAACACAGGCCAACAACAAAGCAGCCTAAATACACAACTAACACAGGCCAACAACACAGCAGTCAAAATACCCAACAAACACAGGCCAACAACACAGCTGTCTCAATACACATCAAACACAGACCAACAACACAGCAGTCTAAATACACATCAAACACAGGCCAACAACACAGCAGTCTAAATCCACAACAAACACAGGACAACAACACAGCAGTCTAAATCCACAACAAACACAGGCCAACAACACAGCAGTCTAAATACACATCAAACACAGGCCAACAACACAGCAGTCTAAATCCACAACAACACAGGACAACATCACAGCTGCCTAAATAAACAATAAACACAAGCCAACAACACAGCAGTCTAAGTACACAACAAACACAGGCCAACATCACATCAGTCTAAATACACAACAAACACAGGCCAACAACACAGCAGTCTAAAAAAACAACAAACACAGGCCAACAACACAGCAGTCTAAATACACAACAAACACAGGACAACAACACAGCAGCCTAAATAAACAATAAACACAGGACAACAACACAGCAGTCTTAATACAATAGAGACAGAGGCCAAAAGCACAGCAGTCTAAGTACACAACAAACACAGGCCAACAACACAGCAGTCTAAATACACAACAAACAGAGGCCAACAACACAGCAGTCTAAATACACAACAAACACAGGCCAACAACACAGCAATCTAAATACACAACAAACACAGGCCAACAACACAGCAGTCTAAATACACAACAAACACAGGCCAACAAACAGCAGTCTTAATACACAACAAACACAGGCCAACAACACAGCAGTCTAAATATCCAACAAACACAGGCCAACAACACAGCAGTCTAAATACATTGCAAACACAGGCCAACAACACAGGAGCCTAAATACACAACAAACACAGGACAACAACACAGCAGTCCAAATACACAACAAACACAGGCCAACAACACAGCAGTCTAAATACACAACAAACACAGGCCAACAAAACAGCAGCCTAAATACACAACAAACTCAGGCCAATAGCACAGCAGTCTAACTACACAACAAACACAGGCAAACAACACATTAGTCTAAATACACAACAAAATCAGGCAAACAGCACAGCAGTCTAAATACATTGCAAACACAGGCCAACAACACAGCAGCCTAAATACACAACAAACACAGGACAACAACACAGCAGTCCAAATACACAGCAAACACAGGCCAACAAAACAGCAGCCTAAATACACAACAAACACAGGCCAACAACACAGCAGTCTAAATACACAACAAACACAGGACAACAACACAGCAGCCTAAATAAACAATAAACACTGGCCAACAACACAGCAGTCTAAATACACAACAAATACAGGCCAAAAACACAGCTCTCTTAATACACAACAAACACAGGCCAACAACACAGCAATCTAAATACACAACAAACACAGGCCAACAAGACACGGCAGCCTAAATACACAACAAACTCAGGCCAATAACACATTAGTCTAAATCCACAACAAACACAGGCCAACAACACAGCAGTCTAAATACACAACAAATACAGGCCAACAACACAGCTCTCTTAATACACAACAAACACAGGCCAACAACACAGCAATCTAAATACACAACAAACACAGGCCAACAAGACACAGCAGCCTAAATACACAACAAACTCAGGCCAATAACACAGCAGTCTAAATACACGATAAACACAGACCCACAACACAGCTTTTTTAAATACCCCACAAACACAGGCCAACATCACAGCAGTCTAAATACACAACAAACACAGGCCAACAACACAGCAGTCTAAATAAACAACAAACACAGGCCAACAATACAGCAGTCTAATTACAGGGAAAAAACAGGCCAACAACACAGCAGTCGAAATACACAACAAACACAGGCCAACAACACAGCAGTCTAAATACACAACAAACACAGGACAACAACACAGCAGCCTAAATAAACAATAAACACTGGCCAACAACACAGCAGTCTAAATACACAACAAATACAGGCCAACAACACAGCTCTCTTAATACACAACAAACACAGGCCAACAACACAGCAATCTAAATACACAGCAAACACAGGCCAACAAAACAGCAGCCTAAATACACAACAAACACAGGCCAACAACACAGCAGTCTAAATACACAACAAACACAGGACAACAACACAGCAGCCTAAATAAACAATAAACACTGGCCAACAACACAGCAGTCTAAATACACAACAAATACAGGCCAACAACACAGCTCTCTTAATACACAACAAACACAGGCCAACAACACAGCAATCTAAATACACAACAAACACAGGCCAACAAGACACAGCAGCCTAAATACACAACAAACTCAGGCCAATAACACATTAGTCTAAATACACAACAAACACATGCCAACAACACAGCAGCCTAAATACACAACAAACACAGGCCAACAACACAGCAGTCTAAATACACGATAAACACAGACCCACAACACAGCTTTTTTAAATACCCCACAAACACAGGCCAACATCACAGCAGTCTAAATACACAACAAACACAGGCCAACAACACAGCAGTCTAAATAAACAACAAACACAGGCCAACAATACAGCAGTCTAATTACAGGGAAAAAACAGGCCAACAACACAGCAGTCGAAATACACAGCAAACACAGGCCAACAATACAGCAGTCTTAATACACAACAAACACAGGCCAACAACACAGCAGCCTAAATACACAACAAACACAGGCCAACAACACAGCAGTCTAAATACACAACAAACACAGGCCAACAACACAGCTGTCTAAATACACATCAAACACAGACCAACAACACAGCAGTCTAAATACACATCAAACACAGGCCAACAACACAGCAGTCTAAATACACATCAAACACAGGCCAACAACACAGCAGTCTAAATCCACAACAAACACAGGCCAACAACACAGCAGTCTAAATACACATCAAACACAGGCCAACAACACAGCAGTCTAAATCCACAACAAACACAGGACAACATCACAGCTGCCTAAATAAACAATAAACACAAGCCAACAACACAGCAGTCTAAAAAAACAACAAACACAGGCCAACAACACAGCAGTCTAAATCCACAACAAACACAGGACAACAACACAGCAGTCTTAATACAATAGAGACAGAGGCCAAAAGCACAGCAGTCTAAGTACACAACAAACACAGGCCAACAACACAGCAGTCTAAATACACAACAAACAGAGGCCAACAACACAGCAGTCTAAATACACAACAAACACAGGCCAACAACACAGCAATCTAAATACACAACAAACACAGGCCAACAACACAGCAGTCTAAATACACAACAAACACAGGCCAACAAACAGCAGTCTTAATACAATAGAGACAGAGGCCAAAAGCACAGCAGTCTAAGTACACAACAAACACAGGCCAACAACACAGCAGTCTAAATATACAACAAACACAGGCCAACAACACAGCAGTCTAAATACACAGTAAACACAGGCCAACAACACAGCATTCTAATTGCACAGAAAACACAGGCAAACAATACAGCAGTCTAAATACACAACAAACACAGGCCAACATCACATCAGTCTAAATACACAATAAACACAGGCCAACAACACAGCAGTCTAAAAAAACAACAAACACAGGCCAACAACACAGCAGTCTAAATCCACAACAAACACAGGACAACAACACAGCAGTCTTAATACAATAGAGACAGAGGCCAAAAGCACAGCAGTCTAAATACACAACAAACAGAGGCCAACAACACAGCAGTCTAAATACACAACAAACACAGGCCAACAACACAGCAATCTAAATACACAACAAACACAGGCCAACAACACAGCAGTCTAAATACACAACAAACACAGGCCAACAAACAGCAGTCTTAATACACAACAAACACAGGCCAACAACACAGCAGTCTAAATACCCAACAAACACAGGCCAACAACACAGCAGTCTAAATACACAACAAATACAGGCCAACAACACAGGAGCCTAAATACACAACAAACACAGGACAACAACACAGCAGTCCAAATACACAACAAACACAGGCCAACAACACAGCAGTCTAAATACACAACAAACACAGGACAACAACACAGCAGCCTAAATAAACAATAAACACAGGCCAACAACACAGCAGTCTAAGTACACAACAAACACAGGCCAACAAAACAGCAGCCTAAATACACAACAAACTCAGGCCAATAGCACAGCAGTCTAACTACACAACAAACACAGGCCAACAACACATTAGTCTAAATACACAACAAAATCAGGCAAACAGCACAGCAGTCTAAATACATTGCAAACACAGGCCAACAACACAGCAGCCTAAATACACAACAAACACAGGACAACAACACAGCAGTCCAAATACACAGCAAACACAGGCCAACAAAACAGCAGCCTAAATACACAACAAACACAGGCCAACAACACAGCAGTCTAAATACACAACAAACACAGGACAACAACACAGCAGCCTAAATAAACAATAAACACTGGCCAACAACACAGCAGTCTAAATACACAACAAATACAGGCCAACAACACAGCTCTCTTAATACACAACAAACACAGGCCAACAACACAGCAATCTAAATACACAACAAACACAGGCCAACAACACAGCAGTCTAAATCCACAACAAACACAGGCCAACAACACAGCAATCTAAATACACATCAAACACAGGCCAACAACACAGCAGTCTAAATACACAACAAACACAGGACAACAACACAGCAGCCTAAATAAACAATAAACACTGGCCAACAACACAGCAGTCTAAATACACAACAAATACAGGCCAACAACACAGCTCTCTTAATACACAACAAACACAGGCCAACAACACAGCAATCTAAATACACAACAAACACAGGCCAACAACACAGCAGTCTAAATCCACAACAAACACAGGCCAACAACACAGCAATCTAAATACACATCAAACACAGGCCAACAACACAGCAGTCTAAATCCACAACAAAAACAGGACAACAACACAGCAGCCTAAATAAACAATAAACACAGGACAACAACACAGCAGTCTTAATACAATACAGACAGAGGCCAAAAGCACAGCAGTCTAAGTACACAACAAACACAGGCCAACAACACAGCAGTCTAAATATACAACAAACAGAGGCCAACAACACAGCAGTCTAAATAAACAATAAACACAGGCCAACAACACAGCAGTCTAAGTACACAACAAACACAGGCCAACAAAACAGCAGCCGAAATACACAACAAACTCAGGCCAATAGCACAGCAGTCTAACTACACAACAAACACAGGCCAACAACACATTAGTCTAAATACACAACAAAATCAGGCAAACAGCACAGCAGTCTAAATACATTGCAAACACAGGCCAACAACACAGCAGCCTAAATACACAACAAACACAGGACAACAACACAGCAGTCCAAATACACAGCAAACACAGACAACAACACAGCAGCCTAAATAAACAATAAACACAGGCCAACAACAGAGCAGTCTAAGTACACAACAAACACAGGCCAACAAAACAGCAGCCGAAATACACAACAAACTCAGGCCAATAGCACAGCAGTCTAACTACACAACAAACACAGGCCAACAACACATTAGTCTAAATACACAACAAAATCAGGCAAACAGCACAGCAGTTTAAATACATTGCAAACACAGGCCAACAACACAGCAGCCTAAATACACAACAAACACAGGACAACAACACAGCAGTCCAAATACACAGCAAACACAGGCCAACAAAACAGCAGCCTAAATACACAACAAACACAGGGCAACAACACAGCAGTCTAAATACACAACAAACACAGGACAACAACACAGCAGCCGAAATAAACAATAAACACTGGCCAACAACACAGCAGTCTAAATACACAACAAATACAGGCCAACAACACAGCTCTCTTAATACACAACAAACACAGGCCAACAACACAGCAATCTAAATACACAACAAACACAGGCCAACAACACAGCTCTCTTAATACACAACAAACACAGGCCAACAACACAGCAATCTAAATACACAACAAACACAGGCCAACAACACAGCAGTCTAAATACACAACAAACACATGCCAACAACACAGCAGCCTAAATACACAACAAACTCAGGCCAATAACACATTAGTCTAAATCCACAACAAACACAGGCCAACAACACAGCAGTCTAAATACACAACAAACACAGGCCAACAACACAGCAATCTAAATACACAACAAACACAGGCCAACAACACAGCAGTCTAAATACACAACAAACACAGGCCAACAACACAGCAGTCTAAATACACGACAAACACAGGCCCACAACACAGCTTTTTTAAATACCCCACAAACACAGGCCAACAACACAGCAGTCTAAGTCCACAACAAACACAGGACAACAACACAGCTGCCTAAATAAACAATAAACACAAGCCAACAACACAGCAGTCTAAGTACACAACAAACACAGGCCAACATCACAGCAGTCTAAATACACAACAAACACAGGCCAACAACACAGCAGTCTAAATAAACAACAAACACAGGCCAACAATACAGCAGTCTAATTACAGGGAAAAAACAGGCCAACAACACAGCAGTCGAAATACACAGCAAACACAGGCCAACAATACAGCAGTCTTAATACACAACAAACACAGGCCAACAACACAGCAGCATAAATACACAACAAACACAGGCCAACAACACAGCAGTCAAAATACACAACAAACACAGGCAAACAACACAGCAGTCTAAATACACAACAAACACAGACCAACAACACAGCAGTCTAAATCCACAACAAACACAGGCCAACAACACAGCAGTCTAAATACACATCAAACACAGGCCAACAACACAGCAGTCTAAATCCACAACAAACACAGGACAACAACACAGCTGCCTAAATAAACAATAAACACAAGCCAACAACACAGCAGTCTAAGTACACAACAAACACAGGCCAACATCACAGCAGTCTAAATACACAACAAACACAGGCCAACAACACAGCAGTCTAAGTACACAACAAACACAGGCCAACAAAACAGCAGCCGAAATACACAACAAACTCAGGCCAATAGCACAGCAGTCTAACTACACAACAAACACAGGCCAACAACACATTAGTCTAAATACACAACAAAATCAGGCAAACAGCACAGCAGTCTAAATACATTGCAAACACAGGCCAACAACACAGCAGCCTAAATACACAATAAACACAGGACAACAACACAGCAGTCCAAATACACAGCAAACACAGGCCAACAAAACAGCAGCCTAAATACACAACAAACACAGGCCAACAACACAGCAGTCTAAATACACAACAAACACAGGACAACAACACAGCAGCCTAAATAAACAATAAACACTGGCCAACAACACAGCAGTCTAAATACACAACAAATACAGGCCAACAACACAGCTCTCTTAATACACAACAAACACAGGCCAACAACACAGCAATCTAAATACACAACAAACACAGGCCAACAACACAGCTCTCTTAATACACAACAAACACAGGCCAACAACACAGCAATCTAAATACACAACAAACACAGGCCAACAACACAGCAGTCTAAATACACAACAAACACATGCCAACAACACAGCAGCCTAAATACACAACAAACTCAGGCCAATAACACATTAGTCTAAATCCACAACAAACACAGGCCAACAACACAGCAGTCTAAATACACAACAAACACAGGCCAACAACACAGCAATCTAAATACACAACAAACACAGGCCAACAACACAGCAGTCTAAATACACAACAAACACAGGCCAACAACACAGCAGTCTAAATACACGACAAACACAGGCCCACAACACAGCTTTTTTAAATGCCCCACAAACACAGGCCAACAACACAGCAGTCTAAGTCCACAACAAACACAGGACAACAACACAGCTGCCTAAATAAACAATAAACACAAGCCAACAACACAGCAGTCTAAGTACACAACAAACACAGGCCAACATCACAGCAGTCTAAATACACAACAAACACAGGCCAACAACACAGCAGTCTAAATAAACAACAAACACAGGCCAACAATACAGCAGTCTAATTACAGGGAAAAAACAGGCCAACAACACAGCAGTCGAAATACACAGCAAACACAGGCCAACAATACAGCAGTCTTAATACACAACAAACACAGGCCAACAACACAGCAGCATAAATACACAACAAACACAGGCCAACAACACAGCAGTCAAAATACACAACAAACACAGGCCAACAACACAGCAGTCTAAATACACATCAAACACAGGCCAACAACACAGCAGTCTAAATCCACAACAAACACAGGCCAACAACACAGCAGTCTAAATACACATCAAACACAGGCCAACAACACAGCAGTCTAAATCCACAACAAACACAGGACAACAACACAGCTGCCTAAATAAACAATAAACACAAGCCAACAACACAGCAGTCTAAGTACACAACAAACACAGGCCAACATCACAGCAGTCTAAATACACAACAAACACAGGCCAACAACACAGCAGTCTAAAAAAACAACAAACACAGGCCAACAATACAGCAGTCTAATTACAGGGAAAAAACAGGCCAACAACACAGCAGTCGAAATACACAGCAAACACAGGCCAACAATACAGCAGTCTTAATACACAACAAACACAGGCCAACAACACAGCAGCCTAAATACACAACAAACACAGGCCAACAACACAGCAGTCTAAATACCCAACAAACACAGGCCAACAACACAGCAGTCTAAATACACATCAAACACAGACCAACAACACAGCAGTCTAAATCCACAACAAACACAGGCCAACAACACAGCAGTCTAAATACACAACAAACACAGGCCTACAACACAGCAATCTAAATCCACAACAAACACAGGCCAACAACACAGCAGTCTAAATACACAACAAACACAGGCCAACAAACAGCAGTCTTAATTCACATCAAACACAGGCCAACAACACAGCAGTCTAAATCCACAACAAACACAGGACAACAACACAGCAGCCTAAATAAACAATAATCACAGGCCAACAACACAGCAGTCTAAATACACAACAAACACAGGACAACAACACAGCAGTCTAAATACACAGCAAATGAAGGCCAACAACACGGCAGTCTAAATACACAACAAACACAGGCCAACAACACAGCAGTCTAAATACACAGCAAACACAAGCGAACAACACAGCAGTCTAAATACACAACAGACACAGGACAACAACACCGCAGTCTTAATACAATAGAGACACAGGCCAACAGCACAGCAGCCTAAATACACAACAAACACAGGCCAACAACACATTAGTCTAAATACACAACAAACAGAGGCCAACAACACACCAGTCTAAATACACAACAAACACAGGCCAACAACACAGCAGTCTAAATACACAGCAAACACAGGCCAACAACACAGCAGTCTAAATACGCAACAAACACAGACCAACAGAACAGCAGTCTAAGTACACAACAAACACAGGCAAACAACACAGCAGTCTAAATACACAACGAACACTGGCCAACAACACAGCAGGCTAAATACACAGCAAACACAGGCCAACAACACAGCAGTCTAAATACACATCAAACACAGGCCAACAACACAGCAGTCTAAATACACAACAAACACAGGCCAACAACACAGCAGCCTAAATAAACAATAAACACAGGCCAACAACACAGCAGTCTAAATACTCTGCAAATACAGGCCAACAACACAGCAGTCTAAGTACACAACAAACAAAGGCAAACAGCACAACAGCCTAAATACACAACAAACACAGGCCAACAACACAGCAGTCTAAATACACAGCAAACACAGGCCAACAACACAGCAGTCTAAATACACAACAAACACAGGCCAATATCACAGCAGTCTTAATACACAACAAACACAGGCCAACAACTCAGCAGTCTAAATACACAACAAGCACAGGCCAACAACACAGCAGTCTAAATACTCTGCAAATACAGGCCAACAACACAGCAGTCTAAATACACAACAAGCACAGGCCAACAACACAGCAGTCTAAATACTCTGCAAATACAGGCAAACAGCACAACAGCCTAAATACACAACAAACACAGGCCAACAACACAGCAATATAATGATGTGACAATGTAATGATGCCACGATGTAATGATGCAACAATGTAATGATTCAACAATATAATGATGCGGCAATGCAGCGATGTAATGATGTAGAGATGTAATGATGCGGCAATGCAGTAATATAATGATGCAGTAATATAATGATGCAGTAATGTAGCGATGAAATAATGCAGTGATGTCATGATGCAGCAATGTAATGATGCGGCAAAGCAGTGATGTAACAATGCAACAATGTAATGATGCGGCAATGCAGCAATGTAATGATGCAGCAATGTAATGATGCAGCAATGTAATGATGCAGCGATGTAATGATGCAGTAATGCAGCAATGTAACAATGCAGCAATGTAATGATGCAGCAATGTAATGATGCAGCGATGTAATGATGCAGCGATGTAATAATGCAGCTATGCAGCGATGTAGTAATGCAGCAATGTAACAATGCAGCAATGTAATGATGCAGCAATGTAATGATGCAGCGATGTAATAATGCAGCAATGTAACAATGCAGCAATGTAATGATGCAGTGATGTAATGATGCAGCAATGCAGCAATGTAATGATGCAGCAATGAAATGATGTGGCAATGTAATGAGGCAGCAATGTAATGATGCCGCAATGTAATGATGCAGCGATGTAATGATGCAGCGATGTAATGATGCAGCGATGTAATAATGCAGCAATGTAACAATGCAGCAATGTAATGATGCAGTGATGTAATGATGCAGTAATGCAGCAATGTAACAATGCAGCAATGTAATGATGCAGCAATGTAATGATGCAGCGATGTAATGATGCAGCGATGTAATAATGCAGCTATGCAGCGATGTAGTAATGCAGCAATGTAACAATGCAGCAATGTAATGATGCAGCAATGTAATGATGCAGCGATGTAATGATGCGGCGATGTAATAATGCAGCAATGTAACAATGCAGCAATGTAATGATGCAGTGATGTAATGATGCAGCAATGCAGCAATGTAATGATGCAGCAATGAAATGATGTGGCAATGTAATGATGCAGCAATGTAATGATGCAGCAATGCAATGATGCAGCGATGTAATGATGCAGCGATGTAATAATGCAGCAATGTAACAATGCAGCAATGTAATGATGCAGCAATGAAATGATGTGGCAATGTAATGATGCAGCAATGTAATGATGCGGCGATGCAGCGATGTAATTATGCCATGATGTAATGATACAGTGATGTAATGATGCAGCGATGTAATAATGCAGCAATGTAACAATGCAGCAATGTAATGATGCAGTGATGTAATGATGCAGCAATGCAGCAATGTAATGATGCAGCAATGAAATGATGTGGCAATGTAATGATGCAGCAATGTAATGATGCAGCAATGCAATGATGCAGCGATGTAATGATGCAGCGATGTAATAATGCAGCAATGTAACAATGCAGCAATGTAATGATGCAGCAATGAAATGATGTGGCAATGTAATGATGCAGCAATGTAATGATGCGGCGATGCAGCGATGTAATTATGCCATGATGTAATGATACAGTGATGTAATTATGCGGCAATGTAATGATGCGGCAATGTAATGATGCAGCAATGTAATGATGCAGCGATGCAGCGATGTAATTATGCCATGATGTAATGATACAGTGATGTAATGATACAGTGATGTAATGATGCGGCAATGTAATGATGCAGCAATGTAATGATGCAGCAATACAGCAATGTAAGGATGCAGCAATGTAATGATGCAGCAATGTAATGATGCAGCAATACAGCAATGTAAGGATGCAGCAATGTAATGATGCGGCAATGCAGTGAACCGGCAAAGTAATTATGTCATGATGTAATGATGCAGCGATGTAATAATGCAGCTATGCAGCGATGTAGTAATGCAGCGATGTAGTAATACAGCAATGTAACAATGCAGCAATGTAATGATGCAGCAATGTAATGATGCAGCAATGTAATGATGCAGCAATACAGCAATGTAAGGATGCAGCAATGTAATGATGCAGCAATGTAATGATGCAGCAATACAGCAATGTAAGGATGCAGCAATGTAATGATGCAGCAATGTAATGATGCAGCAATACAGCAATGTAAGGATGCAGCAATGTAATGATGTGGCAATGCAGTGAACCGGCAAAGTAATTATGTCATGATGTAATGATGCAGCGATGTAATAATGCAGCTATGCAGCGATGTAGTAATGCAGCGATGTAGTAATACAGCAATGTAACAATGCAGCAATGTAATGATGCAGCGATGTAATGATGCAGCGATGTAATAATGCAGCGATGTAGTAATACAGCAATGTAACAATGCAGCAATGTAATGATGCAGCAATGTAATGATGCAGCAATGTAATGATGCAGCGATGTAATGATGCAGCGATGTAATAATGCAGCAATGTAACAATGCAGCAATGTAATGATGCAGCAATGAAATGATGTGGCAATGTAATGATGCGGCGATGCAGCGATGTAATTATGCCATGATGTAATGATACAGTGATGTAATGATGCGGCAATGTAATGATGCGGCAATGTAATGATGCAGCAATGTAATGATGCAGCGATGTAATGATGCAGCGATGTAATAATGCAGCAATGTAACAATGCAGCAATGTAATGATGCAGCAATGTAATGATGCAGCAATGTAATGATGCAGCGATGTAATGATGCAGCGATGTAATAATGCAGCAATGTAACAATGCAGCAATGTAATGATGCAGCAATGAAATGATGTGGCAATGTAATGATGCAGCAATGTAATGATGCGGCGATGCAGCGATGTAATTATGCCATGATGTAATGATACAGTGATGTAATGATACAGTGATGTAATGATGCAGCAATGTAACAATACAGCAATGTAAGGATGCAGCAATGTAATGATGCAGCAATGTAATGATGCAGCAATACAGCAATGTAAGGATGCAGCAATGTAATGATGTGGCAATGCAGTGAACCGGCAAAGTAATTATGTCATGATGTAATGATGCAGCGATGTAATAATGCAGCTATGCAGCGATGTAGTAATGCAGCGATGTAGTAATACAGCAATGTAACAATGCAGCAATGTAATGATGCAGCGATGTAATGATGCAGCGATGTAATAATGCAGCGATGTAGTAATACAGCAATGTAACAATGCAGCAATGTAATGATGCAGCGATGTAATGATGCAGCGATGCAGCGATGTAATTATGCCATGATGTAATGATATGGTGATGTAATGATGCTGCAATGTAATGATGCAGCGATGTAATGATGCAGCGATGTAATTATGCAGCATTGTAATGATGTAGCATTGTAATGATGCGGCAATGCAGCAATGTAATGATGCAGCAATGAAATGATGTGGCAATGTAATGATGCAGCAATGTAATGATGCAGCAATGTAATGATGCAGCGATGTAATGATGCAGCGATGTAATGATGCAGCGATGTAATAATGCAGCAATGTAACAATGCAGCAATGTAATGATGCAGTGATGTAATGATGCAGTAATGCAGCAATGTAACAATGCAGCAATGTAATGATGCAGCGATGTAATGATGCAGCGATGTAATAATGCAGCTATGCAGCGATGTAGTAATGCAGCAATGTAACAATGCAGCAATGTAATGATGCAGCAATGTAATGATGCAGCGATGTAATGATGCAGCGATGTAATAATGCAGCAATGTAACAATGCAGCAATGTAATGATGCAGTGATGTAATGATGCAGCAATGCAGCAATGTAATGATGCAGCAATGAAATGATGTGGCAATGTAATGATGCAGCAATGTAATGATGCAGCAATGCAATGATGCAGCGATGTAATGATGCAGCGATGTAATAATGCAGCAATGTAACAATGCAGCAATGTAATGATGCAGCAATGAAATGATGTGGCAATGTAATGATGCAGCAATGTAATGATGCGGCGATGCAGCGATGTAATTATGCCATGATGTAATGATACAGTGATGTAATTATGCAGCAATGTAATGATGCGGCAATGTAATGATGCAGCAATGTAATGATGCAGCGATGCAGCGATGTAATTATGCCATGATGTAATGATACAGTGATGTAATGATACAGTGATGTAATGATGCGGCAATGTAATGATGCAGCAATGTAATGATGCAGCAATACAGCAATGTAAGGATGCAGCAATGTAATGATGCAGCAATGTAATGATGCAGCAATACAGCAATGTAATGATGCAGCAATGTAATGATGCAGCAATACAGCAATGTAAGGATGCAGCAATGTAATGATGCGGCAATGCAGTGAACCGGCAAAGTAATTATGTCATGATGTAATGATGCAGCGATGTAATAATGCAGCTATGCAGCGATGTAGTAATGCAGCGATGTAGTAATACAGCAATGTAACAATGCAGCAATGTAATGATGCAGCGATGTAATGATACAGTGATGTAATGATGCGGCAATGTAATGATGCAGCAATGTAATGATGCAGCAATGTAACAATGCAGCAATGTAATGATGCAGCGATGTAATAATGCAGCAATGTAACAATGCAGCAATGTAATGATGCAGCAATGAAATGATGTGGCAATGTAATGATGCAGCAATGTAATGATGCAGCAATGCAATGATGCAGCGATGTAATGATGCAGCGATGTAATAATGCAGCAATGTAACAATGCAGCAATGTAATGATGCAGCAATGAAATGATGTGGCAATGTAATGATGCAGCAATGTAATGATGCGGCGATGCAGCGATGTAATTATGCCATGATGTAATGATACAGTGATGTAATGATGCAGCAATGTAATGATGCAGCAATGTAATGATGCAGCAATGTAATGATGCAGCGATGCAGCGATGTAATTATGCCATGATGTAATGATACAGTGATGTAATGATACAGTGATGTAATGATGCGGCAATGTAATGATGCAGCAATGTAATGATGCAGCAATACAGCAATGTAAGGATGCAGCAATGTAATGATGCAGCAATGTAATGATGCAGCAATACAGCAATGTAAGGATGCAGCAATGTAATGATGCGGCAATGCAGTGAACCGGCAAAGTAATTATGTCATGATGTAATGATGCAGCGATGTAATAATGCAGCTATGCAGCGATGTAGTAATGCAGCGATGTAGTAATACAGCAATGTAACAATGCAGCAATGTAATGATGCAGCGATGTAATGATGCAGCGATGTAATAATGCAGCGATGTAGTAATACAGCAATGTAACAATGCAGCAATGTAATGATGCAGCAATGTAATGATGCAGCGATGTAATGATGCAGCGATGCAGCGATGTAATTATGCCATGATGTAATGATATGGTGATGTAATGATGCTGCAATGTAATGATGCAGCGATGTAATAATGCAGCGATGTAATTATGCAGCATTGTAATGATGTAGCATTGTAATGATGCGGCAATGCAGCAATGTAATGATGCAGTAATGTAATGATGCAGCAATGTAATGATGCAGCGATGTAATAATACAGCTATGCAGTGATGTAATGATGCAGCGATGTAATAATACAGCTATGCAGTGATGTAATGATGCAGCAATGTAATGATGCAGCGATCTAATGATGCAGCAATGTAATGATGCAGCGATGTAGCAATGTAATGATGCAGTGATATAATGATGCAGCGTTGTAATAATGCGGCAATGCAGCAATGTAATGATGCAGCAATGCAGTGATGTAATGATGCAGTGATGCAGCAATGTAATGATATACGATGCAGCAATGTAACAATGCAGCAATGAAATGATATACGATGCAGCGATGTCACAATGCAGCAATGTAATGATGCAGCAATGTAATGATGTAGCAATGCAGTGATGTAATGATGCAGCAATGTATTGATGCAGCAACGCAGTGATATAATGATGCAATGATGCAGTGATGCAACAATGTAATGATATACGATGCAGCGATGTAATAATGCAGCGATGTAATGATGCAGCAATGCAGTGATGTAATGATGCAGCAATGCAGCGATGTAATGATGCAGTGATGTAATGATGCAGCGATGCAGTGATTCAGTTTGTGGGTGCTAATTTGGGCAGCTCATATTCCTGGAAGAGCCTCATCACGGGATCTTGGTATGTTACACCCTGACACTCCTGCACATAGCTCAGCCACTCAGTAATATGCACCATCAGTGGCTCAGTGATTAGTACAGCTGCCTCACAGCACCAGGGACCTGGGTTCGATCCCACCCTCCGGCCACTGTGTGGAGTTTGCACATTCTCCCTGTATCAGCGTGGGTTTCCTCTGGGTGCTCCGGTTTCCTCCCACAGTCCAAATATTTTCAGAGGGTCAGTGCAGATGGGATGAGCCAAATAACCTCTTTGCGCACCAAAGCGGTTCCAGAGCATGCCTCCCCCCTTCCCCCCCCCCCCCCCCCCGCCCCCCCACCCCGCTCATTAGCCTGCCAACTTGTTGGTTTAAGACTCCTTTTCCCAATATTTTTGAGACTGGCAGCTGGCTAAAAACGTAAATCAAAAGACAATATATAATCCTTGACCAATCTTTCTCCTGGGTCACACAGAACACAACGCTGAAGATTAATCTTTCATGGTTTCGGATTGCTCGATGATCCTTGAGTTATGGCAACAGGAATAGGACCAGCCAGCACCAATAAAACACAGAGACTTGAGTGAACTGAGTGATTTTGGCAGTGTGCCAAGGACGGGATTAAGATCGAATACAATCAGTGGGTCCACTCGCTTCTACAACCTTCAAACCAAGAACTCATCCTAAAAGGAGCTTTGTGTCCCTGGGAGGATTAAGTCAAGGCTCTGTTTTGTAATTATTTATTTCAGATAACCGAGTAATGAATTCACTGATCCCACATTAGGCCCAGAGAGAAAAAGGATTATCAAAATTAATGAAAGAAGAAGGGAGGAACAAATATTCGGAAGGAACAGAAGTGCTGAGCTCTGGGACTCATTAAACTGGTTCTAAAGGAGATTTATGTGTTAATTATGTAAGACTCCAGCAATTCCAGAGACAATAACTTTTTAATGAAAAGCGCAGTTTAACCTCAAATTCGATCATTTTGATAATTACATTAAGAGACTGATTATTTGTTCAGTGCTAAGGAGCAGGGGAAATCGAGAATGACAGACACACTGTCAGATGAAAGTAAAGCTCAGATCATTCCAAAAGTGGCCTGTCCTTCAAAGGGCTGTGACAATCTGAGCTACAGGATTCTGGGATTCTTTGAGCTGTTTCCTGTTCCCCATGTACTGGGGGTCAATCTGTTCCCAGTTCCCCATTCACTGGGGGTCAATCTGTTTTCTGTTCCCCATTCACTGGGGGTCAGTCTGTTTCCAGTTCCCCATTCACTGGGGGTCAGTCTGTTTCCTGTTCCCCATTCACCAGGGAGGGGGGGGGGGTCAGTCTGTTTCCAGTTCCCTACTCACTGGGGGTCAGTCTGTTTCCTGTTCCCCACTCACTGGGGGTCTGTCTGTTTCCTGTTCCCCATTCACGGGGGTCAGTCTGTTTCCTGTTCCCCATTCAATGGGGGTGTGTCTGTTTCCTGTTCCCCATTCACTGGGGGTCAGTCTGTTTCCTGTTCCCCATTCACCAGGGAGGGGGGGGGGAGTCAGTCTGTTTCCAGTTCCCTACTCACTGGTGGTCAGTCTGTTTCCTGTTCCCCACTTACTGGGGGTCTGTCTGTTTCCTGTTCCCCATTCACGGGGGTCAGTCTGTTTCCTGTTCCCCACTCACTGGAGGTCAGTCTGTTTCCTGTTTCCCATTCACTGGTGGTCAGTCTGTTTCCTGTTCCCCACTCACTGTGGTCAGTCTGTTTCCAGTTCCCCATTCACTGGGGGTCTGTCTGTTTCCTGTTCCCCATTCACTGGGGGTCTGTCTGTTTCCTGTTCCCCATTCACGGGGGTCAGTCTGTTTCCTGTTCCCCATTCACTGGGGGTGTGTCTGTTTCCTGTTCCCCATTCACTGGGGGTCAGTCTGTTTCCTGTTCCCCATTCACCAGGGAGGGGGGGGGGGGAGTCAGTCTGTTTCCAGTTCCCTACTCACTGGTGGTCAGTCTGTTTCCTGTTCCCCACTTACTGGGGGTCTGTCTGTTTCCTGTTCCCCATTCACGGGGGTCAGTCTGTTTCCTGTTCCCCACTCACTGGAGGTCAGTCTGTTTCCTGTTTCCCATTCACTGGTGGTCAGTCTGTTTCCTGTTCCCCACTCACTGTGGTCAGTCTGTTTCCAGTTCCCCATTCACTGGGGGTCTGTCTGTTTCCTGTTCCCCATTCACTGGGGGTCTGTCTGTTTCCTGTTCCCCATTCACTGGGGGTCAGTCTGTTTCCTGTTCCCCATTCACTGGGGATCAGTCTGTTTCCTGTTCCCCACTCACTGGAGGTCAGTCTGTTTCCTGTTTCCCATTCACTGGTGGTCAGTCTGTTTCCTGTTCCCCACTCACTGGCGGTCAGTCTGCTTCCTGTTCCCCACTCACTGGGGATCAGTCTGTTTCCTGTTCCCCACTCACTGTGGTCAGTCTGTTTCCAGTTCCCCATTCACTGGGGGTCTGTCTGTTTCCTGTTCCCCATTTACTGGGGGTCAGTCTGTTTCCTGTTCCCCATTCACTGGGGATCAGTTTGTTTCCTGTTCCCCACTCACTGGAGGTCAGTCTGTTTCCTGTTTCCCATTCACTGGAGGTCAGTCTGTTTCCTGTTTCCCATTCACTGGTGGTCAGTCTGTTTCCTGTTCCCCACTCACTGGTGGTCAGTCTGTTTCCTGTTCCCCACTTACTGGGGGTCTGTCTGTTTCCTGTTCCCCATTCACGGGGGTCAGTCTGTTTCCTGTTCCCCACTCACTGGAGGTCAGTCTGTTTCCTGTTTCCCATTCACTGGTGGTCAGTCTGTTTCCTGTTCCCCACTCACTGTGGTCAGTCTGTTTCCAGTTCCCCATTCACTGGGGGTCTGTCTGTTTCCTGTTCCCCATTCACTGGGGGTCTGTCTGTTTCCTGTTCCCCATTCACTGGGGGTCAGTCTGTTTCCTGTTCCCCATTCACTGGGGATCAGTCTGTTTCCTGTTCCCCACTCACTGGAGGTCAGTCTGTTTCCTGTTTCCCATTCACTGGTGGTCAGTCTGTTTCCTGTTCCCCACTCACTGGCGGTCAGTCTGCTTCCTGTTCCCCACTCACTGGGGATCAGTCTGTTTCCTGTTCCCCACTCACTGTGGTCAGTCTGTTTCCAGTTCCCCATTCACTGGGGGTCTGTCTGTTTCCTGTTCCCCATTTACTGGGGGTCAGTCTGTTTCCTGTTCCCCATTCACTGGGGATCAGTCTGTTTCCTGTTCCCCACTCACTGGAGGTCAGTCTGTTTCCTGTTTCCCATTCACTGGAGGTCAGTCTGTTTCCTGTTTCCCATTCACTGGTGGTCAGTCTGTTTCCTGTTCCCCACTCACTGGCGGTCAGTCTGTTTCCTGTTTCCCATTCACTGGGGGTCAGTCTGTTTCCTGTTCCCCACTCACTGTGGTCAGTCTGTTTCCTGTTCCCCATTCCCCATTCACTGGGGATCAGTCTGCTTCCTGTTCCCCATTCACTGGGGGTCGGTCTGTTTCCTGTTCCCCATTCACTGGGGTTCCCCACTCACTGGTGGTCAGTCTGTTTCCTGTTCCCCATTCACTGGGGGTCAGTCTGTTTCCTGTTCCCCACTCACTGGGGGTCAGTCTGTTTCCTGTTCCCCATTCACTGGGGGTCAGTCTGTTTCCTGTTCCCCACTCACTGGAGGTCAGTCTGTTTCCTGTTCCCCATTCACTGGGGGTCAGTCTGTTTCCTGTTCCCCACTCACTGGGGGTCTGTCTGTTTCCTGTTCCCCATTCACGGGGGTCAGTCTGTTTCCTGTTCCCCATTCACTGGGGGTCAGTCTGTTTCCTGTTCCCCACTCACTGGGGGTCAGTCTGTTTCCTGTTCCCCATTCACTGGGGGTCAGTCTGTTTCCTGTTCCCCACTCACTGGAGGTCAGTCTGTTTCCTGTTCCCCATTCACTGGGGGTCAGTCTGTTTCCTGTTCCCCACTCACTGGGGGTCAGTCTGTTTCCTGTTCCCCATTCACTGGGGTTCCCCACTCACTGGGGGTCAGTCTGTTTCCTGTTTCCCATTCACTGGTGGTCAGTCTGTTTCCTGTTCCCCACTCACTGGGGGTCTGTCTGTTTCCTGTTCCCCATTCACGGGGGTCAGTCTGTTTCCTGTTCCCCACTCACTGGGTGTCTGTCTGTTTCCTGTTCCCCATTCACTGGGGGTCAGTCTGTTTCCTGTTCCCCACTCACTGGGGGTGTGTCTGTTTCCTGTTCCTCATTCACTGGGGGTCAGTCTGTTTCCTGTTCCCCACTCACTGGGAGTGTGTCTGTTTCCTGTTCCCCATTGATTGGGCGTATCTGTGTATCTTGGTTCCTGTTGGTACCCTCCCTGTGTGTCTTTCTGCAGTGCCTTGCCTATGTACAGACTCTCCCCTCCCTGCTGTAGGTGCTGACCATACATTGCTCCATATATTTGCCTTAAGGCAGATTTGCCCTGCTCCCAGTTTCACCCTGAGCTAATACGGTTCGTAAGCTTAGCGTATGTGTGTGTGGGTGAGTGTCTGTGTGTGTGTGTGCATGTGTGTGCCTGTGTGCGCTTGTGTCTGTGTGCGCGTGTGTTTGTATGTGTGTGTCTGTGTCTGTGTGTGTCTCTGTGTGTGTGTGCATGTGTCTGTGTGTGCGTGTGCATGTGTGTGAGTGTGTGTGTGTGCATGTGTCTCTGTGTGTCTGTTTGTGTGTGCATGTGTCTGTGTTTGTCTGTGTGTGTGTGTCTGTGTGTGCGCGTGTGTCTGTTTGTGTGTCTGTGTGCACGTGCGTGTGTCTGTATGTGTGTGTCTGTGTGCACGTATGTCTGTGTCTGTGTGTCTGTGTCTATGTGTGTCTCGTTGTGTGTCTGTGCATGTGTCTGTGTGTGTGTGTGTGTGCGTGTGCGTGTGTCTGTGTGTTGTGTGTGCATCTGTGTCTGTGTGTGCGCGTGTGCCTGTGTGTCTATGTGCCCGTGCGTGTGTCTGTGTGTGTGTGTCTATGTGTCTGTGTCTGTGTCTGTGTGTGTGTGTGTCTGTGTGTGTGTGTGTCTGTCTGTGTGTCTGTGTATGTGCGTGTCTGTCTGTGTGTGGGTCTGTTTGTGTGTCTGTCTGTGTGTGTGTCTGTGTATGTGTGTGTCTGTCTGTGTGTGTCTGTGTGTCTGTCTGTGTCTGTCTGTGTGCGTCTGTGTGTCTGTCTGTGTGTCTGTGTCTGTGTGTGTGTGTGTGTGTGTGTCTCTGTGTGTGTGTCTGTCTGTGTGTCTGTGTATGTGCATGTCTGTCTGTGTGTGGGTCTGTTTGTGTGTCTGTCTGTGTGTGTGTCTGTGTATGTGTGTGTCTGTCTGTGTGTCTGTCTGTGTCTGTGTGTGTGTCTGTGTGTGTGTCTGTCTGTGTGCGTCTGTGTGTCTGTCTGTGTGTCTGTGTGTGTGTCTGTGTGTCTGTGTCTGTCTGTCTGTCTGTGTCTGTGTGTGTGTCTGTGTGTCTGTGTGTGTGTCTGTCTGTGTGTGTGTGTCTGTCTGTGTGTCGGTGTCTGTCTGTCTGTGTCTGTGTGTGTGTGTCTGTGTCTGTGTGTGTGTCTATCTGTGTGTGTCTGTCTGTGTGTCAGTGTCTGTCTGTCTGTGTCTGTGTGTGTGTCTGTGTGTCTGTGTGTCATTATTGATATTCCTTTTTTAAGGCATGTGCTCATGCTGCTGTTTGTAGTGATTAAGAGATTAAATGGGATTGATTGACAGAAGCTCTTCCCTTTGATGTAACTCTAATTTATGGGGATCATCTCAGATTTAGAGCTCAGCATTTCGAGGAAGTGTATTGCAATCATTTACACAAAAAGGCTGGTGGTGTTGACAGCACTCTGTGGTATCAAGATGATGTCAGAGCTTGGTCCTGACTTCCAATAGGATCTATGTTCCCAATTCCCTATTTTCCTGTGTTGTTCAGTTCCCTCGGTCAGATTTACAGTGAAGCCTTTTGCTGCTTGCTTCAGCCAGGGTGGGGATCTGCTATTTATAATCTCTCTTCCTCTCTCCACACCCGAGGACAATATGGTCCATGGTAAGTTCTGACCCCAGGGTGTCTGTTATAGTCAGAGTAATACAGCACAGAAAAGACCTTTCGGCCCATTGAGTTTGCACTGACATAACTACCACTAAAAGTGCACCAATCCCAATTTCCTGCATGTGTCCCGCCTCCTCGAATATTATGATATTTGAACTATTTGTTCAAATATTTTTTTAAAGGCTGTTCAGGTTTTCGACCTTCACTACCTTCCCAGGCAGAGTAATTCAGGCCCACACACACACTCAGTGAAAATGTGTGTTTCCCAAATCCCCTCTGATTCTCCTGCCCCTTACCCTACCACTGTGCCCGCTCATGATTGTCCCCTTAACCAAGGGAAACAGTTGCTCTCTATTCACCCAGTCCATAGCCCTCATAAACGTATACACCTCAATCATGTCCCTTCTTGGTCTTCTCTGCTCTAGACAGAACAATCTAACCCTATCTAATCTCTCCTTGTAGTTCAATTTCTCCATCTCAGGCAAAATCCTGTGTACCCCCTCTAGGGCTATGCCATCCTTCCTGCAGTGAAGTGACCAGAACTACACACAGTACTCCAGCTGTGGCCTAACCAATATAATACCAACATTCAGCCTTCAGCTCCACTTCCATCACCCATAATGCCCAGTTTTCCCTCTGATCAGTAATCTGACTTACTACGACCTCGGCAATCTTCACTGACTGAACCTCTGCTGGTGGCTGCAGGGATGACCTTTCTGACACGATAGGGGAGAGCTTCGACTCTGAAGTTGTGCCTCCCAGGTTCTAGATTCCCCCTCCCAGGGAAAGCCCCCTTTTCCTGCCCAGGCCCCTCAGGATCTTAGGTTTTAGGAAGATCTCCTCTCACCCTTCGGAGTCCCAGTGGTATAGGCCCCTCCTGCTCAATGCCTCCTTGTAAGACAAACACTTCATCCAGGAATCAGCCCAGGAGACTGTCTTAGATCGGTTTCTAATGTAAGTCTGTCTCTCCATAAGATCTTCCTCTTGACGTTTCTGCCCCGGTGAAGGTTGGACATGGACTCCCTGCTGTCAAGTCAGGCCACTCAGTCACTGGCAGCTTCTCCCATTGTGGGTGCAGGTTGTTGCTAGGGACAACGAGATGGATCCACTTCCCCCTCCTCTCCTTCACCCTTTGCTCCCTCTCAGTGGTCTCGGTAGTGGCTCAAAAACACAACCTGAGTGTCCCACTAGCCATGTGTCACATGGGGAGAGCGTCTTTGTCAGGGAGTCCCTGTAGGGTTGGTGTGGGGCCCCTCTGTTCTCTTTACCATGGGCTCAGATCTGCTATTTGTGGGGAGGGCCAAGACTTTGTCCAGTTTGCTCTCTCAGAATGTGGCTGCTCCACACTCGCTTGTGGAGACAGTTTGTTTTTGTATTTGCTACTTCCTTGTCTAGGGTCACTCCAAATGAGCCAATGTTCCCCTTCAGGTGTACATCACTCAGTAATACCAGCCCAGCTTCCTCAGTGCTCAATGCTCTGTAGTGGTCCCGGCCTGTTACGGGGACTTCAGCTCACTTTGTGTTGGACTCCAGCTGGAGGATGGGCAGTGCATTGTGCAGCGGGTATTTTACCACCTTACCCACTGACCTCGCTAATGCTCAGAGCAGCACTACCTATCGCAGCTTCACATCATAGAGTCGTAGAGATGTACAGTACAGAAACAGACCCTTCGGTCCAACCCGTCCATGCCAACCAGATATCCCAACCCAATCTAGTCCCACTTGCCAGCACCCGCCCATATCCCTCCAAACTCTTCCTATTTATATGCCCATCCAAATGCCTTTTAAATGCTGTCATTGAACCAGCCTCCACCACATCCTCTGGCAGCTCATTCCATACACGTACCACCCTCTGCATGAAAAGGTTGCCCCTTAGGTCTCTTTTATATCTGTCCCCTCTCACACTAAACCTATGCCCTCTAGTTCTGGACTCAACCAACCAAGGGAATAGACCTCGTCTATTTACCCTATCCATGCCCCTCATTTATAAACCTCTATAAGGTCACCCCTCATCCTCCGACGCTCCAGGGAAAACAGCCCCAGCCTGTTCAGCCTCTCCCTGTAGCTCAAATCCTCCAACCCTGGAAACATCCTTGTGAATCTTTTCTGAACCCTTTCAAGTTTCACAGCATCCTTCCTCTGGGAGAGAGACCGCTGGTGATTCAGAACGGTCACTGCTGGGTGTGACCTGTCCATCCAGATTTTTATGAAGCTGTCACTCCCTCTGCAATTGCCTGAGTGACAGGCGCTATGTCAGTGGGGTGTGAGTTTGCTCAGCCTCTCTGGGTGGTGTTTAACCTTCCACCAGGACAGTGTACTCCGAGCTAGGACCCGTGCCAACCAATAGAACAGGGTGGGTCCCACAGTAGCTGAAGCAATCCCATGATTTACTCTTTCGCTTTCCCGTGAGCTAATGGTGGGATCCTGCTGTGCTCTTAGCAGCTCATGGTAACCTCAGATGGCTAGATTTGCAGGGCATGGCCACCACACATTGAGCCCCTTGAGCGCAATGCCATCTTCATCCAGTCAGTGGTGTTTACGGTTTTGGGAGAAACTCAGGCTCCTGCTCAGGCCTACTCTGACAGGCTGTGGTCGGATGTCTTTCGGTCCTGAAGAAGGGCTACATCCGAAACGTTGACTCGTCCACCTCCTGATGCTGCCTGGCTTGGTGTGTTCTCCCAGCCTCCTGCCTGTCTACTTTCAGTCAGAGAGTCATACAGACCCTCAGTCTAACCAGTCCAGACTGAACATAATCCTAAACTAAACTAGCCTGCGCTTGGCCTATATCCCTCCAAACCTGCCCTATCTAATTCTTTTTTAACTGTACCATATCCTCAATTTCCTTTCCGTGAAAAAAAAAATTGCCCCCCTGTTTTTCATGTTAAAAATATGCCGCCTAGACCTGAAATCCCCCACTCCAGGGAAAAGACCCTTACTATTCTCCTTATCTATACCCCACATGATTTAATAAACCTCTATAAGCTTACACCTCAACTTCTTACTCACGTTCTGTGTCAACTTTCTGTGATTTATTTTGCCTAGTACTCCAATAAAAAAAAGGTCCCAGGCAATCCAGCCTCTCCTTATAACTCAAACTCTCCATTCCCAACAACATCCAAGTAAATCTTTTCTGAATTCCCTCCATCTTGATAATATCCTAGAACAAGGAGACCAGAACTGGACTCAATATTTCAGAAGAGGCCTCTCCAACGTCCTGTACAACCACAACATGACGTCCCAACTCCTATACTTAAAAGGACTGAGCAATGAAGGCAAGTGTGCTAAAGGCCTTCTTAACCACCCTATCTACAAACTTCAAAGAATGATATACCTGAACCTCTAGGTCTCTGTTCTACAACACTAACTGGGCCATTACTTTTAATTGTATAAGTACTACCCTCCCACTGTATACTTGGCACTGAAGAGTGTTTGGAAGTGTTCTGGATTGGATTCCCCTTGTCTGGGTAGCGTTGACATAAAGAGTTTAAATGAAGCACTGAACCAGCACTTCAGTTGGGCCTTGCCTGAGGAGCACCAATGAGATGACAATATACACTGACAAGGAGTCAGCCCTGGCTCAGGGTCACAGTGGCCAACCCTTGATGGAATGGGTTTGGGAGACGTAAAATCTGGTAGACATTGGTCCTGTTTTACAAGCACGGTCTGCCCCACCACCCACCCACCACCGCCCCCCACCCCCCCCCCCCCCCCCCCCACCCCCAACCTGTGGACAGTGTAAAGACTACAGAGAATGATGCAGAGTGATGCCACCAGACTCGGTAAGTTCTCCAGAATGACAGAGGCTGGAATTGTGAAAGCAACCGGGGATTCTGTAACCAGGAGTACGAGGCGAAATAAATCACAGAAATATTGACACAGAACGTGAGTTTAAAGTAATGCTTTACAGTATAGAGAGAGGGAGTCTGATAAGTAAAAATATCAAGACAGCAGCATTGGTAATAAAACCATTCCCCAATGGATTTGGAGATAAATAGACTTCGGGAGCACTCAGATATAGTAGGAGGTTGCTACAGAAATATGGCTACGGAAAAATCAGCACTGGGAAGGGAATGAAGTGTTTTGAAAAGATAGATAGGGGACGAGCAAAACAGGAAAACAGCAGAAAAGGGGATAAGCTATCATGGAGGTAAAAAGTGAATCAGAGAGACATTAAAGATAATAAAAGATCAATCACACACACAGATATACAACACTAACTACTGAGCAGTGGAAGGTAGCAGAGTGCAGCATTTCGAAAGGTTCAGACTCTGATTTTGTCAATGTCCTGCTCTAATCTCCTGAACAGGAGATTGCTGCATTTTCTCTCTGATGGGCTGACCACTTTCCAGCTCAGTCTCCTGCTTTTCCTAAACAACGATATTATACGTGAGGTTTTCCGACCCACTGGGGATCTTTCCAAATCCAAGGACACCTTGGGGAATTGATGACAATTACCTCCACTATTTTTGTAGTCACTTCTTTCTGTGAGCCCAGGGTAAAGGCAAACCGGTTCCCAGAGACTTGTTGATATTTATTCCATGTATAATAAAGCAAAGAACTGCAGATCATTGGATCCCTGCAGTGCAGTTAGAGGCCACTCAGCCCATTAAGTCGACACCAACCCTTTGAACAACACCCACCCCATCACACTGAACCTCCCAGAGCTCATCCACAAAGCCCACCCATCTTTGGACTGTGGGAGGAAACCCACACAGGCCAAGGGAGAATGTGCAAACTCCACACAGATGGTCACCCAGCGTTGGAATTGAACCTGGCGCCCTGGAGATGTGAGTGTGAGACAGTGAGGACTGCAGATGCTGGAGATCAGAGTCGAGAGTGTGGTGCTGGAAAAGCACAGCAGGTCAGGGCAGCATTCCTGAAGAAGGGCTCATGCCCGAAACGTCGATTCTCCTGCTCCTCGGATGCTGCCTGACCTGCTGCGCTTTTCCAGCACCACACTCTCGGCCCTGGAGAGATGAGGCAGCGATGCGAACCACTGTATCACCATGTCAGCCACCGGCAAAAACAGAAATTGCTGAAAAAACTCAACAGGTCTGGCAGCATCTGTGGAGAGAAAAAGAGAGTTAAAATGTCAGGTCCAGTAACCATTCTTCAGGACTTTAGGATCATATCTGGACGGTGAGAACCATGACATTCTCTCAATCTCTATGTCCCCTCACCCACCTCAAACTGAGTGCGACAATCCTGACATATGCTCCAATATTCCCCTTGATCTGCTACTCCCGCTCACTTCCTCAAACTTTGTGCTGTCCTCACTCCCTTAAATCTCTGACTCCCCACACCCCACGAACAGGGAACTGCTGTGTGTGTGTGGGTTTGGGGGGGATATTGAACAGGGAGCTGCTGTGTGTTTGGGGGGGGGGATATTGAACAGTGAGCTGCTGTGTGTTTGGGGGGGTTATATTGAACAGGGAGCTGCTGTGTGTGTATGTGTGTGTGTGTGTGTTTGTGGATATTAAACAGGGAGCTGCTGTGTGTGTATGTGTTTGTGGATATTAAACAGGGAGCTGCTGTGTGTGTGTGTTGGGGGGATATTGAATGGGGAGCTGCTGTGTGTGTGTGTGTGTGTGTGTCGGGGGGGTATTGAACAGGGAACTGCTGTGTGTGTGTGTGTGTGTGTGTGTGTGGGGGGGGGTATTGAACAGGGAACTGCTGTGTGTGTGTGTGTGTGTGTGTGTGTGTCGGGGGGGGTATTGAACAGGGAACTGCTGTGTGTGTGTGTGTGTGTGTGTGGGGGGGGTATTGAACAGGGAACTGCTGTGTGTGTGTGTGTGTCGGGGGGGTATTGAACAGGGAACTGCTGTGTGTGTGTGTGTGTGTGTGTCGGGGGGGTATTGAACAGGGAACTGCTGTGTGTGTGTGTGTGTGTGTGTGTGTGTGGGGGGGGGTATTGAACATGGAACTGCTGTGTGTGTGTGTGTGTGTGTGTCGGGGGGGTATTGAACAGGGAACTGCTGTGTGTGTGTGTGTGTGTGTGTGTGTGTGGGGGGGGGTATTGAACATGGAACTGCTGTGTGTGTGTGTGTGTGTATGTGTGTGTGTGTGTGTGTGTGTGTGTGTCGGGGGGGGTATTGAACAGGGAACTGCTGTGTGTGTGTGTGTGTGTGTGTCGGGGGGTATTGAACAGGGAACTGCTGTGTGTGTGTGTGTGTGTGTGTCGGGGGGGTATTGAACAGGGAACTGCTGTGTGTGTGTGTGTGTGTGTCGGGGGGGTATTGAACAGGGAGCTGCTGTGTGTTTGTGTGGGGGGGTGTATTGAACAGGGAACTGCTGTGTGTTTGTGTGGGGGGGTGTATTGAACAGGGAACTGCTGTGTGTTTGTGTGGGGGGTGTATTGAACAGGGAACTGCTGTGTGTTTGTGTGGGGGGGTGTATTGAACAGGGAGCTGCTGTGTGTGTGTGGGGGGGGGTGTATTGAACAGGGAGCTGCTGTGTGTTTGTGTGGGGGGGTGTATTGAACAGGGAACTGCTGTGTGTGTGTGGGGGGGGTGTATTGAACAGGGAGCTGCTGTGTGTTTGTGTGGGGGGGTGTATTGAACAGGGAGCTGCTGTGTGTTTGTGTGGGGGGGTGTATTGAACAGGGAGCTGCTGTGTGTGTGTGTGTGGAGGTGTATTGAACAGGGAGCTGCTGTGTGTGTGTGGGGGGGGGTGTATTGAACAGGGAGCTGCTGTGTGTTTGTGTGGGGGGGTGTATTGAACAGGGAGCTGCTGTGTGTTTGTGTGGGGGGGTGTATTGAACAGGGAGCTGCTGTGTGTGTGTGGGGGGGGGGTGTATTGAACAGGGAACTGCTGTGTGTGTGTGGGGGGGGGTGTATTGAACAGGGAGCTGCTGTGTGTGTGTGTGTGGAGGTGTATTGAACAGGGAGCTGCTGTGTGTGAGGGTGGGGAGGTGTATTGAACAGGGAGCTGCTGTGTGTGTGTGGGGGGGGGTGTATTGAACAGGGAACTGCTGTGTGTGTGTGGGGGGGGTGTATTGAACAGGGAGCTGCTGTGTGTTTGTGTGGGGGGGTGTATTGAACAGGGAGCTGCTGTGTGTTTGTGTGGGGGGGTGTATTGAACAGGGAGCTGCTGTGTGTTTGTGTGGGGGGGTGTATTGAACAGGGAGCTGCTGTGTGTTTGTGTGGGGGGGTGTATTGAACAGGGAGCTGCTGTGTGTTTGTGTGGGGGGGTGTATTGAACAGGGAGCTGCTGTGTGTGTGTGTGTGGAGGTGTATTGAACAGGGAGCTGCTGTGTGTGAGGGTGGGGAGGTGTATTGAACAGGGAGCTGCTGTGTGTGTGTGTAGGGGGGTGTATTGAACAGGGAGCTGCTGTGTGTTTGTGTGGGGGGGTGTATTGAACAGGGAGCTGCTGTGTGTGTGTGTGGGGGGGTGTATTGAACAGGGAGCTGCTGTGTGTGTGTGTGGGGGGGGGGGTGTATTGAACAGGGAGCTGCTGTGTGTTTGTGTGGTGGGTGTATTGAACAGGGAGCTGCTGTGTGTTTGTGTGGGGGGGTGTATTGAACAGGGAGCTGCTGTGTGTGTGTGTGGGGGGGTGTATTGAACAGGGAGCTGCTGTGTGTGTGTGTGTGGGGGGGGGGGTGTATTGAACAGGGAGCTGCTGTGTGTGTGTGTGGGGGGGGTGTATTGAACAGGGAGCTGCTGTGTGTGAGGGTGGGGAGGTGTATTGAACAGGGAGCTGCTGTGTGTGTGTGTAGGGGGGTGTATTGAACAGGGAGCTGCTGTGTGTTTGTGTGGGGGGGTGTATTGAACAGGGAGCTGCTGTGTGTGTGTGTGGGGGGGTGTATTGAACAGGGAGCTGCTGTGTGTGTGTGTGGGGGGGGGGTGTATTGAACAGGGAGCTGCTGTGTGTTTGTGTGGTGGGTGTATTGAACAGGGAGCTGCTGTGTGTTTGTGTGGGGGGGTGTATTGAACAGGGAGCTGCTGTGTGTGTGTGTGGGGGGGTGTATTGAACAGGGAGCTGCTGTGTGTGTGTGTGTGGGGGGGGGTGTATTGAACAGGGAGCTGCTGTGTGTGTGTGTGGGGGGGGTGTATTGAACAGGGAGCTGCTGTGTGTGTGTGTGGGGGGGGTGTATTGAACAGGGAGCTGCTGTGTGTTTGTGTGGGGGGGTGTATTGAACAGGGAGCTACTGTGTGTTTGTGTGGGGGGGTGTATTGAACAGGGAGCTGCTGTGTGTGTGTGTGGGGGGGGTGTATTGAACAGGGAGCTGCTGTGTGTTTGTGTGGGGGGGTGTATTGAACAGGGAGCTGCTGTGTGTTTGTGTGGGGGGGTGTATTGAACAGGGAGCTGCTGTGTGTGTGTGGGGGGGGTGTATTGAACAGGGAGCTGCTGTGTGTTTGTGTGGGGGGGTGTATTGAACAGGGAGCTGCTGTGTGTTTGTGTGGGGGGGTGTATTGAACAGGGAGCTGCTGTGTGTGTGTGTGGGGGGGTGTATTGAACAGGGAGCTGCTGTGTGTTTGTGTGGTGGGTGTATTGAACAGGGAGCTGCTGTGTGTTTGTGTGGGGGGGTGTATTGAACAGGGAGCTGCTGTGTGTGCTGGACATTGCAATGCTTTATAAACTGAAGAAGGTTAACCAGCAGTTGCTGTTTCCTGTTCGGGTGGGCTGTTTCGTAAATCTCTGGATCTTTGTGAGCAGTTGCCTGTCGATTAGCCGGACAGAAGGAGATTCAGATATTTCGGGAAAGTATTTGATTACACGTTCCTTTCCTCCCAGTAAGTGTGAGTTTTTAGCCCATGCCACTGATAATGTGTCATGTGGTTATGAATGAAATCAGCGTGACTTCATCATCATCATTCGATCAAAGTGGAGTGACTGAGCCAATCTCTTTGGAAAAAAGAATACAACATGGACCACTTTCTAAATGGTGAGAAAATTCATAAAGCCAAAGTACAAAGGGATCTGGGAGTGTTAGTTGAGGATTCTCTAAAGGTAAACATGCAGGTTGAATCCATGATTAAGAAAGCGAATGCAATGTTGTCATTTATCTCAAGAGGGTTGGAATATAAAAGCAGCGATGTGCTACTGAGACTTTATAAAGCTCTGGTTAGGCCCCATTTGGAGTACTGTGTCCAGTTTTGGTCCCCACACCTCAGGAAGGACATACTGGCACTGGAGCGTGTCCAGCGGAGATTCACACGGATGATCCCTGGAATGGTAGGACTAACATACGAGGAACGGCTGAGGATCCTGGGATTGTGTTCATTGGAGTTTAGAAGGTTAAGGGGAGATCTAATAGAAACTTACAAGATAATACATGGCTTGGAAAGGGTGGACGCTAGGAAATTGTTTCCGTTAGACGAGGAGACTAGGACCCGTGGACACAGCCTTAGAATTAGAGGGGGTAAATTCAGAACAGAAATGCGGAGACATTTCTTCAGCCAGAGAGTGGTGGGCCTGTGGAATTCATTGCTGCAGAGTGCAGTGGAGGCCGGGACACTAAATGTCTTCAAGGCAGAGATTGATAAATTCTTGATGTCACAAGGAATTAAGGGCTACGGGGAGAATGCTGGTAAGTGGAGTTGAAATGCCCATCAGCCATGATTGAATGGCGGAGTGGACTCGATGGGCCGAATGGCCTTACTTCTACTCCTATGTCTTATGGTCTTATGGTCTAATCCTGTTAACAACACCTTTCTCCATCTCTGGGTTAGCCTTGCACTGATAGACTTCAAGCTGATTGCTATCACAGATAGTTCAGATCTTGCAGGATTCAGATGGCATTCACAATTGTCAAAGATAGGACAGTTTGAGCACTGCGCCCTTTCCTGTGACACACTCCCGGCTTTTTAAACCTCCCTCTGCTCGGACTGTGTACAGAACACACGAGGTGGGCAGGATGGCTAAGTGCTGGGGCCATGGGCTGGAGGAGAGCTCAGAGCTCAGCACATTGCAGTCACCAGTCGCAGTGTGCTGGGGACCAGTCCATTGTAAACACAGGGTGGAGAGGCTACGAGAACAGCAGATGAAACCAATCCTCCAATCTGCTCAGTGACCGAGTATTTCAGAAAGTTGGAGAGAAGGGAACATTAAGTCAAAGGTGGAAACCAGCTCGGACCGCCATGGTCAACATATTTCCCAAAGCTGTCAGCTCTTCATGCAGAAGCCTATTGAATTAGAGTTAGAATTGGGTTTTATTGTCACATTTGCTCAAGTACAGGGATACAGGAGTACTGTAAAAGGTCGTAAACCTGGCACCACCTTCGGTGAAAAGGTACGGGGTACAAAATCTTAGGTACAAAGTCGAAAAACAAAGAAATAAGCAAAACTTCAACATTAAAGTCCTTATTCGAAGAGAGATTGTCCTTCTGAGGAATATGTAATGTCCCTATAATGTGGCGGGATTGGATGATAGGACTGACAAACTGAATAAAGATGAACACTTTGACATTGTCAATGGCTCCACATTAACTGCTTCCTGGCTCTCCAGATACAATGCAACATGAGGCCATTCGGCCTTCCACCTGCTCTCCACTGAGCAACCCTTTTTGGAGAACACAGCTGCTCTGCATTATGTTTGTTTACATTGAGTGTAAGACCAGAAATATCTCCAGTGGAAACACTGGGGTCACTTCAAATATACAAGACAGCTTGGGAGAGGCAACCATTCTATCATCCAAACTGGCAGTAATAAAACATTTAAAGGTAGAAATGTCAACATGATCATCGAATCTTCTGCCCCAGGATATAGTGACTGCAGCCACATTGTAAAGTCTCAGTGTATAGCACCTACATGAACTTAAATAAACCTTTTCATTTGTTGCCACACTATAGATTAAAGAGTGAGCCGAGAGCAGAAAGTGGATATTTGCATCTTTAAGCTGGTACTGATGTGGATGCTGGGAATCCAATATCAACACAGAAAAGTTCTGCTACACCACAGCAGGCCAGGCTGCATGTGTGGAGAGGGACAGAGAGAGATGGGGGGGGGGGGGAGAGAGAGAAACAGAGACACAGTGAGAGAGAGGTGGGGGGAGAGAGAGAGAGAGAGAGAGAGAAACAAAAAGAGAGAGGTGGGGAGAGAGAGAGAGAGAAAAACAAACAAACAAACAAACAAAAAGAGAGAGGCGGGGAGAGAGAGAGAGATGGGGAGAGAGATAGAGAAACAGAGACACAGCGAGAGAGAGGTGGGGGGAGAGAGAGAAACACAGAGACAGCGAGAGAGAGGTGGGAGAGAGAGAGAAACACAGAGACAGCGAGAGAGAGGTGGGAGAGAGAGAGAAAGAAACAGAGAGACAGTGCGAGAGACGTAGGGGGTGAGAGAGAAACTGAGAGGCAGAGAGAGAGAGGTGGGGAGAGAGAGAGAGAGAGAAACAGAGAGACAGTGAGAGAGAGAGAGAGAGAAACAGAGACACAGCGAGAGAGAGAAACAGAGACAGAGAGAGAGAGGTGGGGAGAGAGAGAGAGAAAAACAGAGACAGCGAGAGAGAGGTGGGGAGAGAGAGAGAGAAACAGAGAGACAGAGAGAGAGAGAGAGAAACAGAGAGAATGTGAGAAAGAGGTGGGGGGAGAGAGAGAGATACAGAGACAGCAAGAAAGAGGTGAAGAGAGAGAGATAGAGAGAAACAGAGACAGAGCGAGAGAGAGGTGGGGAGAGAGAGAGAGAAACAGCGACTGTGAGAAAGAGGTGGGGAGAGAGAAACTGAGAGACAGAGATCGAGAGGTGGGGAGAGAGAGAGAAACAGAAAGACAGCGAGAGAGAGGTGGGGAGAGAGAGAGAAAAAGAGAGAGAGGTGGGGAGAGAGAGAGAGAAACAGAGACTGCGAGAAAGAGGTGGGGAGAGAGAGAAACTGAGAGACAGAGATCGAGAGGTGGGGAGAGAGAGAGAAACAGAAAGACAGCGAGAGAGAGGTGGGGAGAGAGAAAGAAAAACAGAGAGACAGTGAGAAAGAGAGAGAGAAACAGAGACACAGATAGAGAGAGGTGGGGGGAGAGAGAGAGAGAGAGAGAAAAACAGAGAGAGGTGGGAGAGAGAGAGAGAGAGAGAAACAGAGAGAGGTGGGAGAGAGAGACAAACAGAGAGACAGCGAGAGAGAGGTGGGGAGAGAGAGAGAGAGAAACAGAGAGACAGCGAGAGAGAGAAACAGAGACAGAGAGAGAGAGAGGTGGGGAGAGAGAGAGAGAGAAACAGAGACAGCGAGAGAGAGGTGGGAGAGAGAAACAGAGAGACAGACAGAGAGAGAGAAACAGAGAGAGAGAGAGAAACAGAGAGAGAGAGAGAGAAACAGAGAGAATGTGAGAAAGAGGTGGGGGGAGAGAGAGAGATACAGAGACAGCAAGAAAGAGGTGAAGAGAGAGAGATAGAGAGAAACAGAGACAGAGCGAGGAGAGAGGTGGGGAGAGAGAGAGAGAAACAGCGACTGTGAGAAAGAGGTGGGGAGAGAGAAACTGAGAGACAGAGATCGAGAGGTGGGGAGAGAGAGAGAAACAGAAAGACAGCGAGAGAGAGGTGGGGAGAGAGAAAGAAAAACAGAGAGACAGTGAGAAAGAGAGAGAGAAACAGAGACACAGATAGAGAGAGGTGGGGGGAGAGAGAGAGAGAGAGAGAAAAACAGAGAGAGGTGGGAGAGAGAGAGAGAGAGAGAAACAGAGAGAGGTGGGAGAGAGAGACAAACAGAGAGACAGCGAGAGAGAGGTGGGGAGAGAGAGAGAGAGAAACAGAGAGACAGCGAGAGAGAGAAACAGAGACAGAGAGAGAGAGAGGTGGGGAGAGAGAGAGAGAGAAACAGAGACAGCGAGAGAGAGGTGGGAGAGAGAAACAGAGAGACAGACAGAGAGAGAGAAACAGAGAGAGAGAGAGAAACAGAGAGAGAGAGAGAGAAACAGAGAGAATGTGAGAAAGAGGTGGGGGGAGAGAGAGAGATACAGAGACAGCAAGAAAGAGGTGAAGAGAGAGAGATAGAGAGAAACAGAGAGAGACAGAGCGAGAGTGAGGTGGGGAGAGAGAGAGAGAAACAGCGACTGCGAGAAAGAGGTGGGAAGAGAGAAACTGAGAGACAGAGATCGAGAGGTGGGGAGAGAGAGAGAAACAGAAAGACAGCGAGAGAGAGGTGGGGAGAGAGAGAGAAAAAGAGAGAGAGGTGGGGAGAGAGAGAGAGAAACAGAGACTGCGAGAAAGAGGTGGGGAGAGAGAGAAACTGAGAGACAGAGATCGAGAGGTGGGGAGAGAGAGAGAAACAGAAAGACAGCGAGAGAGAGGTGGGGAGAGAGAAAGAAAAACAGAGAGACAGTGAGAGAGAGAGAGAGAAACAGAGACACAGATAGAGAGAGGTGGGGGGAGAGAGAGAGAGAGAGAGAAAAACAGAGAGAGGTGGGAGAGAGAGAGAGAGAGAGAAACAGAGAGAGGTGGGAGAGAGAGACAAACAGAGAGACAGCGAGAGAGAGGTGGGGAGAGAGAGAGAAAAACAGAGCGACAGAGAGAGAGAGAAACAGAGACAGAGAGAGAGAGAGGTGGGGAGAGAGAGAGAGAGAAACAGAGACAGCGAGAGAGAGGTGGGGAGAGAGAAACAGAGAGAGAGAGAGAGAAACAGAGAGAGAGAGAGAGAAACAGAGAGACAGTGAGAGAGAAAGAGAGAAACAGAGACACAGATAGAGAGAGGTGGGGGGAGAGAGAGGTGGGGAGAGAGAGAGAGAAACAGAGACTGCAAGAAAGAGGTGGGGAGAGAGAGAAACTGAGAGACAGATCGAGAGGTGGGGAGAGAGAGAAACTGAGAGACAGATCGAGAGGTGGGGAGAGAGAGAGAAACAGAAAGACAGCGAGAGAGAGGTGGGGAGAGAGAAAGAAAAACAGAGAGACAGTGAGAGAGAGAGAGAGAAAAACAGAGACAAAGATAGAGAGAGGTGGGGGGAGAGAGAGAGAGAGAGAGAAAAACAGAGAGAGGTGGGAGAGAGAGAGAGAGAGAAAAAAACAGAGAGAGGTGGGAGAGAGAGAGAAAAAAAAACAGAGAGAGGTGGGAGAGAGAGAGAGAGAGAGAGAGAGAAACAGAGAGAGGTGGGAGAGAGAGACAAACAGAGAGACAGCGAGAGAGAGGTGGGGAGAGAGAGAAACAGAGAGACAGCGAGAGAGAGAAACAGAGACAGAGAGAGAGAGAGGTGGGGAGAGAGAGAGAGAGAGAAACAGAGACAGTGAGAGAGAGGTGGGGAGAGAGAAACAGAGAGACAGACAGAGAGAGAGAAACAGAGAGACAGAGAGAAACAGAGAGAGAGAGAGAAACAGAGAGACAGTGAGAGAGAGGTGGGGGGGAGAGAGAGATACAGAGACAGCGAGAAAGAGGTGAAGAGAGAGAGATAGAGAGAAACAGAGAGAGACAGAGTGAGAGAGAGGTGGGGAGAGAGAAACTGAGAGACAGAGATCGAGAGGTGGGGAGAGAGAGAAAAACAGAGAGACAGCGAGAGAGAGGTGTGGGGGAGAGAGAGAGAAAGAAACAGACACAGCGAGAGAGAGGTGGAGAGAGAGAGAGAAACAGAGACAAAGAGAGAAAGACAGAAACAGAGAGACAGAGAGAGAGAGGTGGAGAGAGAGAGAGAAACAGAGAGCGAGGTGGGGAGAGAGAGAGAAACAGAGACAGTGAGAAAGAGGTGGGGACAGAGAGAGAAACAGAGAGACAGCGAGAGAGAGGTGGGGAGAGAGAGAGAAAAACAGAGCGACAGAGAGAGAGAGAAACAGACAGTGAAAGAGAGGTATGGAGAGAGAGATACAGAGACAGCGAGAAAGAGGTGGGGAGAGAGCGAGAGAAACAGAGAGAAAGAGCGAGTTAGAGCTGGGGAGAGAGAGAGAAAAACAGAGAGACAGAGAGAGAGAGAGAGAAACAGAAAGACAGCGAGAAAGAGGTGGGGAGAGAGAGAGAAACTGAGAGACAGAGAGAGAGAGGTGAGGAGAGAGAGAGAAAGAGAGAAACAGCAAGAGAGAGGTGGGGAGAGAGAGAGAGAGAAAAGCAGAGAGGTGAGAGAGAGGTGGGGAGAGAGAGAGAGAAACAGAGAGATAGAGAGAGAGAGCGAAAAACAGAGAGACAGTGGGAGAGAGAGAGAGAGAAACAGAAAGACAGCGAGAAAGAGGTGGGGAGAGAGAGAGAAACAGAGACAGCGAGAGAGAGGTGGGGAACAAGAGAGAGAAACAGAGAGATAGAGAGAGATGTGGGGAGTGAGAGAGAGAAACAGAGAGAGAGGGTGGAGAGAGAGAGAGCGAGAGAAACAGAGATAGACAGCAAGAAAGAGGTGGGGAGAGAGAGAGAGAAACTGAGAGACAGAGAGAGAGAGGTGAGGCGAGAGAGTGAGAAACAGAGAGACAGCGAGAGCGAGGTGGGGGGAGAGAAAGAGAAAGAGAGAAACAGCAAGAGAGAGGTGGGGAGAGAGAGAGAGAGAGAGAAAAGGAGAGAGGTGAGAGAGATGTGGGGAGAGAGAGAGAGAAACAGAGAGATAGAGAGAGAGAGCGAAAAACAGAGAGACAGTGGGAGAGAGAGAGAGACAGAAACAGAAAGACAGCGAGAAAGAGGTGGGGAGAGAGAGAGAAACAGAGACAGAGAGAGGGAGGTGGGGAGAGAGAGAGAGAAACATAGAGACAGAGAGAGAGAGGTGGGGGGGGAGAGAGAGAGAAAAACAGAGAGACAGAGACAGAGAGGTGTGGAGTGAGAGAGAGAAACAGAGAGACCACGAGAGAGAGAGAGAGAGAGAGAAACAGAGACAGAGAGAGGGAGGTGGGGAGAGAGAGAGAGAAACAAAGAGACAGTGGGAGAGAGAGAGAAACAGAAAGACAGAGAGAGAGAGCTGGGGAGTGAGAGAGAGAAACAGAAAGACAGAGAGAGAGAGGTGGGGAGTGAGAGAGAGAGACAGCGAGAGAGAGGTGGGGGAGAGAGAGCCAAACAGAGAGAGAGGGTGGAGAGATAGAGAGAGAGAGAAACAGAGACAGCGAGAGAGAGGTGAGGAATGAGAGAGAGAAACTGAGAGACAGAGAGAGAGAGAGGTGGGCAGAGAGAGAGAGAAACAGAGAGATGAGAGAGAGGTGGAGAGAGAGAGAGAAACAGAGAGACGAGAGAGAGAGGTGGGGGAAGCGAGAGAGAGAAACAGAGAGATAGAGAGAGGTAGGTGAGGAGAGAGAGAGAAATAGAAAGACAGCGAGAGAGAGGTGGGGAGAGAGAGAGAGACAGAGAGGGAGGTGGGGAGAGAGAGAGAGAGAAACAGAGACAGAGAGAGGTAGGTGGGGAGAGAGAGAGAGAGAAATAGAAAGACAGCGAGAGAGAGGTGGGGAGAGAGAGAGAGACAGAGAGGGAGGTGGGGAGAGAGAGAGAGAAGCAGAGAGAGACAGAGAGAGAGAGGTGGGGAGAGAGAGAGAGAGAAACAGAGACACTGAGAAAGAGGTGGGGAGAGAGAGAGAGAAACAGAGAGACAGTGAGAGAGAGAGAGAGAGAGAGAGAAACAGAAAGACAGCGAGAGGGAGGTGGGGGAGAGAGAGAGAAACAGAGAGAGAGAGAGAGAGAGAGAGAGAGGTGGGCAGAGAGAGAGAGAAACAGAGACACTGAGAAAGAGGAGGGGAGAGAGAGAGAGAAACAGAGAGACAGAGAGAGAGAGGTAGGGGGAGAGAAAGAGAAACTGAGACAGCGAGAGAGAGGTGGGGGGAGAGAGAGAGAAACAGAGAGACAGCGAGAGAGAGTTGGAGAGAGAGAGAGAGAAACTGAGAGACAGAGAGACAGAGGTGGAGAGAGAGAGAGAGAAACAGAGAGACAGCGAGAGAGAGTTGGAGAGAGAGAGAGAGAAACTGAGAGACAGAGAGACAGAGGTGGAGAGAGAGAGAGAGAAACAGAAAGACAAAGAAGGTGGGGAGAGAGAGAAACAGAAAGACGGAGAGAGAGAGGTGGAGGGAGAGAGAGAGAGAAAAACAGAGACAGCGAGAAAGAGGTGGGGAGAGAGAGAGAAACAGAGACAGCGACAGAGAGGTGGGGAGAGAGAGAGAAACAGAGAGATAGAGAGAGAGGTGGTGAGAGAGCGAGAGAGAAAAACAGAGAGTGAGAGAGAGAAACAGAGAGACAGTGAGAGAGAGAGAAACAGAGACACAGCGAGAGAGAGAGAGAAACAGAGAGACAGCGAGAGTGAGGTGGGGGGAGAGAGAGAGAGAGAGAGAGATGGGGAGAGAGAGAGAGAGGTGGGGAGTGAGAGAGAGAAACAGAGAGACAGTGAGAGAGAGAGAGAAACAGAGACACAGCGAGAGATAGAGAAACAGAGAGACAGCGAGAGTGAGGTGGGGGACCGAGAGAGACAGAGAAACAGAGAGATAGAGAGAGGTGGGGAGTGAGAGAGAGAAACAGAGAGACAGCAAGAGAGAGAGAGAGAGAGAAAAACAGAGACAGAGAGAGGTAGGTGGGGAGAGAGAGAGAGAGAAACTGAAAGACAGCAAGAGAGAGGTGGGGAGAGAGAGAGAGAGACAGAGAGGGAGGTGTGGAGAGAGGGAGAGAGAGAGAGAAACAGAGAAAGCGAGAAAGAGGTGTGGAGAGAGAGAAACAGAGACACTGAGAAAGAGGTGGGAAGAGAGAGAGAGAAACAGAAAGACAGCGAGAGAGAGGTGGGGAGAGAGAGAGAGAGAGGTGGGGTGGGAGAGAGAGAAACAGAGAAAGCGAGAAAGAGGTGGGGAGAGAGAGAGAAACTGAGAGACAGAGGTGGGGAGAAAGAGAGAGAAACAGAGACAGTGAGAAAGAGGTGGGGAGTGAGAGAGAGAAACAGAGAGACAGTGAGAGAGAGGTGGGGAGAGAGAGAGAGAAACAGAGAGACAGTGAGAGAGAGGTGGGGAGAGAGAGAGAGAGAGAAACAGAGAGACAGAGAGGTGGAGAGAGAGAAAGAGAGAAACAGAGAGGCGAGAGAGAGAGGAGGTGAGAGAGCGAGAGTGAAAAACAGAGAGTGAGAGAGAGAGAAAAACAGAGAGACAGCGAGAGAGAGGTGGGGGAGAGAGAGAGAGAGAAACAGAGAGACAGTGAGAGAGAGAGAGAAACAGAGACAGAGAGAGAGAGGTGGGGAGAGAGAGATAGAAACAGAGAGACAGCAAGAGGGAGGTTTGTGGGACGAGAGAAAGAGAAACAGAGACAGTGAGAGAGAGGTGGGGAGAGGGTGAGAAACAGAGACACAGCGAGAGAATGGTGGGGAGAGAGAGAGAGAGAAACAGAGAGACGAGAGAGAGGTGGGGAGAGAGAGAAACAGAGACAGAGAGAGAGGTGGTGAGAGAGAGAGAGAGAAAAACAGAGAGACAGTGAGAGTGGGAAAAACAGAGACATAGCGAGAGAGAGAGGAACAGAGACAGTGAGAGAGAGGTGGGGGGAGAGAGAGAGAAACAGAGACAGCGACAAAGAGGTGGGGAGAGAGAGAGAAACTGAGAGACAGAGGTGGGGAGAAAGAGAGAGAAACAGAGGGACAGTGAGAAAGAGGTGGGGAGTGAGAGAGAGAAACAGAGAGACAGTGAGAGAGAGGTGGGGAGAGAGAGAGAGAGAAACAGAGAGACAGTGAGAGAGAGGTGGGGGAGAGAGAGAGAGAGAGAAACAGAGAGACAGAGAGGTGGGGGAGAGAGAGAGAGTGAAACAGAGACAGTGAGAAAGAGGTGGGGAGTGAGAGAGAGAAACAGAGAGACAGTGAGAGAGAGGTGGGGAGAGAGAGAGAGAAACAGAGAGACAGTGAGAGAGAGGTGGGGAGAGAGAGAGAGAGAGAAACAGAGAGGCGAGAGAGAGAGAGGAGGTGAGAGAGCGAGAGTGAAAAACAGAGAGTGAGAGAGAGAGAAAAACGGAGAGACAGCGAGAGAGAGAGGTGGGGGAGAGAGAGAGAGAGAAACAGAGAGACAGTGAGAGAGAGAGAGAAACAGAGACAGAGAGAGAGAGATGGGGAGAGAGAGATAGAAACAGAGAGACAGCAAGAGGGAGGTTTGTGGGAGAGAAAGAGAAACAGAGACAGTGAGAGAGAGGTGGGGAGAGGGTGAGAAACAGAGACACAGCGAGAGAGGTGGGGAGAGAGAGAGAGAAACAGAGAGACAGACAGAGAGAGAGGTGGGAGAGAGTGAGAAACAGAGAGACAGTGAGAGAGAGGTGGGGGAGAGACAGAGAGAGAAACAGAGAGAGAGATGGGGAGAGAGAGAGTGAGAAAAAAAGACAGAGAGACGAGAGACAGGTGGGGGAGAGAGAGAGAGAAACAGAGACAAAGCGAGAGAAAGGTGGGGAGAGAGAGAGAGAGAAAAACAGAGAGAGACAGAGAGAGACAGAGAGGTTGGGAGAGAGAGAGACAAACAGAGACAGTGAGAAAGAGGTGGGGAGAAAGAGAGAGAAACAGAGAGAAAGAGAGAGAGAGGTGGGGAGAGAGAGAGAGAGAGAAACAGAGAGATAGAGGGAGGTGGGGAGTGTGAGAGAGAAACAGAGGCACAGCGAGAGAGAGAAACAGAGACAGAGAGAGGGAGGTGGGGAGAGAAAGAGAGAAACAGAGGGACAGTGAGAGAGGTGAGGATAGAGAGACAAACAGAGGGTGACAGAGAGAGAGGTGGGGAGAGAGAGAGAGAGAAAAAAACAGAGACAGTGAGAAAGAGGTGGGGAGAGAGCGAGATAAACTGAGAGACAGAGAGGGAGAGGTGGGAAGAGAGAGAGAGAGAAACAGAGAGACGAGAGAGAGGTGAGGAGAGAGAGAAACAGAGACAGAGAGAGAGAGGTGGGTGAGAGAGAGAGAGAAAAACAGAGAGACAGTGAGAGAGAGAGAAACAGAGACACAGCGAGAGAGAGAGATACAGAGACACAGCGAGAGAGAGGTGGGGAGAGAGAGAGAAACAGAGAGATAGAGAGAGGTGGGGAGTGTGAGAGAGAAACAGAGACACAGCGAGAGAGAGAGAAACAGAGACAGAGAGAGGAAGGTGGGGAGAGAAAGAGAGAAACAGAGGGACAGTGAGAGAGGTGAGGATAGAGAGACAAACAGAGGGACAGAGAGAGAGAGGAGGGGAGTGAGAGAGAGAAAAAAACAGAGACAGTGAGAAAAGAGGTGGGGAGAGAGCGAGATAAACTGAGAGACAGAGAGGGAGAGGTGGGGAAGAGAGAGAGAGAGAAACAGAGAGATGAGAGAGAGGTGAGGAGAGAGAGAAACAGAGACAGAGAGAGAGGTGGTGAGAGAGAGAGAGAAAAACAGAGACAGTGAGAGAGAGAGAAACAGAGACACAGCGAGAGAGAGAGAGATACAGAGACACAGCGAGAGAGAGGTGGGGAGAGAGAGAGAGAAACAGAGAGATAGAGAGAGGTGGGGAGTGTGAGAGAGAAACAGAGACACAGCGAGAGAGAGAGAAACAGAGACAGAGAGAGGAAGGTGGTGGAGAGAAAGAGAGAAACGGAGGGACAGTGAGAGAGGTGAGGATAGAGAGACAAACAGAGGGACAGAGAGAGAGAGGTGGGGAGAGAGAGAGAGAGAAAAACAGAGAGACAGTGAGAGAGAGAGAAACAGAGACACAGTGAGAGAGAGAGAAACAGAGACAGTGAGAGAGAGAGGTGGGGAGAGAGAGAGAGAAACAGAGACAGCGACAAAGAGGTAGACAGAGGTGGGGAGAAAGAGAGAGAAACAGAGACAGTGAGAAAGAGGTGGGGAGTGAGAGAGAGAAACAGAGAGACAGTGAGAGAGAGGTGGGGAGAGAGAGAGAGAAACAGAGAGACAGTGAGAGAGAGGTGGGGAGAGAGAGAGAGAGAGAAACAGAGAGACAGAGAGGTGGAGAGAGAGAGAGAGAAACAGAGAGGCGAGAGAGAGAGAGGAGGTGAGAGAGCGAGAGTGAAAAACAGAGAGTGAGAGAGAGAAAAAAACAGAGAGACAGCGAGAGAGAGGTGGGGGAGAGAGAGAGAGAAACAGAGAGACAGTGAGAGAGAGAGAGAAACAGAGACAGAGAGAGAGAGAGGTGGGGAGAGAGAGAGAGAGAAACAGACAGTGAGAGAGAGGTGGGGAGAGAGAAACAGAGA